>NC_080385.1:40332326-40575262 GCF_014773155.1 Arachis stenosperma
CTCTTTCTAGAGGTTTCTCCGGCCTTGGATGCCATAAATGGTTATGGAAAACGAAAAAGCAATGCTTTTACCACACCAAACTTAAAATGTTTGCTCATCCTCGAGCAAAAGAAGAAGGAAGAGAGTAGAAGAAGAAGAAATGAGGAAGAAGGAGATGGCTTATGTATTCGGCCAAGGAGGGGGGAGTGGTTTGAATTTGAAGGGTGAGGTTGGTGGGATTTTATGAAGGATGGATGTGAGTGGTGAAGAGAAAGATGGGATTTGATAGGTGAAGGGGTTTTTGGGGAAGAGGCATGAGGTGATTGGTGAATGGGGGAAGAAGAGAGAGAGAGTGGTGGGGTTGGTGGGGATCCTGTTGGGGTCCACAGATCCTGAGGTGTCAAGGAAAAGTCATCCCTGCACCAAATGGCACTCAAAATCACGTTTTGAGGCATTTCTGGCGTTAAACGCCGGGCTGGTGCCCATTCCTGGCGTTTAACGCCAGGTTCTTGCCCTTTTCTGTCGTTTAACGCCAGTCTGGTGCCCCTTTCTGGCGTTAAACGCCCAGAATAGTGCCAGACTGGGCGTTAAACGCCCAACGGCTAGCCTCACTGGCGTTTAAACGCTAGTGAATTCTTCCTCCAGGGTGTGCTGTTTTTCTTCCTGTTTTTCATTCTGTTTTTGCTTTTTCAATGGATTTTGTGACTTCTTATGATCATCAACCTACAAAAAAACATAAAATAACAAAAGAAAATATATAAAATATAATCGTTGGGTTGCCTCCCAACAAGCGCTTCTTTAATGTCAGTAGCTTGACAGAGGGCTCTCATGGACCCTCACAGATACGCAGAGCAATGTTGGAACCACCCAACACCAAACTTAGAGTTTGAATGTGGGGGTTCAACACCAAACTTAGAGTTTGGTTGTGGCCTCCCAACACCAAACTTAGAGTTTGACTGTGGGGGCTCTGCTTGTCTCTGATTTGAGAGAAGCTCTTCATGCTTCCTCTCCATGGTGACAGAGGGATATCCTTGAGCCTTGAACACAAAGGATTCTTCATTCACTTGAATGATCAGTTCACCTCCATCAACATCAATCACAGCCTTTGCTGTGGCTAGGAAGGGTCTGCCAAGGATGATGGATTCATCCATGCACTTCCCAGTCTCTAGGACTATGAAATCAGTAGGGATGTAATGGTTTTCAACTTTCACCAAAACATTCTCTACAAGTCCATGAGCTTGTTTTCTTGAGTTGTCTGCCATCTCTAGTGAGATTCTTGCAGCTTGTACCTCAAAGATCCCTAGCTTCTCCATTACAGAGAGAGGCATGAGGTTCACACTTGACCCTAAGTCACACAGAGCCTTCTTGAAGGTCATGGTGCCTATGGTACAAGGTATTGAAAACTTCCCAGGATATTGTTTCTTTTGAGGTAATTTCTGCCTAGACAAGTCATCCAGTTCTTTGGTGAGCAAAGGAGGTTCATTCTCCCAAGTCTCATTTCCAAATAACTTGTCATTTAGCTTCATGATTGCTCCAAGGTATTTAGCAACTTGCTCTTCAGTGACATACTCATCCTCTTCAGAGGAGGAATACTCATCAGAGCTCATGAATGGCAGAAGTAAGTCCAATGGAATCTCTATGGTCTCATTTTGAGCCTCAGATTCCCATGGTTCCTCATTAGGGAACTCAGAGGAGGCTAGTGCACGCCCATTGAGGTTTTCCTCAGTGGCGTTCACTTCCTCTCCCTCCTCTCCAGATTCGGCCATGGTTATGGCTTTGCACTCTCCTTTTGGATTTTCTTCTGTATTGCTTGGAAGAGTGCTTGGAGGGAGTTCAGTAATTTTCTTACTCAGCTGTCCCACTTGTGCCTCCAAATTCCTAATGGAGGACCTTGTTTCAGTCATGAAACTTTGAGTGGTTTTGATTAGATCAGAGACCATGGTTGCTAAGTCAGAGGGGTTCTGCTTAGAATTCTCTGTCTGTTGCTGAGAAGATGATGGAAAAGGCTTGCCATTGCTAAACCTGTTTCTTCCACCATTATTGTTGTTGAAACCTTGTTGAGGTCTCTCTTGGTTCTTCCATGAGAAATTTGGGTGATTTCTCCAAGAAGAATTATAGGTGTTTCCATAGGGTTCTCCTAGGTAATTCACCTCTTCCATTGAAGGGTTCTCAGGATCATAAGCTTCTTCTTCAGATGAAGCATCTTTAGTACTGCTTGGTGCATTTTGCATTCCAGACAGACTTTGAGAAATCAAATTGACTTGTTGAGTCAATATCTTGTTCTGAGCCAAGATGGCATTCAGAGCATCAATCTCAAGAACTCCTTTCTTCTGACTTGTCCCATTGTTCACAGGATTCCTTTCAGAAGTGTACATGAATTGGTTATTTGCAACCATTTCAATGAGCTCTTGAGCCTCTGTAGGCGTCTTCTTCAGATGAAGAGATCCTCCAGTAGAGCTATCCAAAGACATCTTGGATAATTCAGAGAGACCATCATAGAAAATACCTATGATGCTCCATTCAGAAAGCATGTCAGAGGGACATTTTCTGATCAATTGTTTGTATCTTTCCCAAGCTTCATAGAGGGATTCACCATCCTTCTGTCTGAAGGTTTGGACTTCCACTCTAAGCTTACTCAATTTTTGAGGTGGAAAGAATTTTGCCAAGAAGGCATTGACTAGCTTTTCCCAAGAGTCCAGGCTTTCTTTAGGTTGAGAGTCCAACCATATTCTAGCTCTGTCTCTTACAGCAAAAGGGAATAGCATCAGTCTGTAGACCTCAGGGTCAACCCCATTAGTCTTGACTGTGTCACAGATTTGCAAGAACTCAGCTAAAAACTGATGAGGATCTTCCAATGGAAGTCCATGGAACTTGCAATTCTGTTGCATTAGAGAAACTAATTGAGGCTTAAGCTCAAAGTTTGTTTGCTCCAATGGCAGGGATAGAGATGCTTCTCCCATAGAAGTCGGGAGTAGGTGCAGTAAAGTCACCAAGCACCTTCCTTGCATTGTTTGGCATTGTTGTTATTTTCGGCTGCCATGGGTTCTTCTTCTTTGAAGATTTCTGTTAGGTCCTCTACAGAGAGTTGTGCCTTAGCTTCTCTTTAGCTTTCGCTTCAAGGTCCTTTCAGGTTCAGGGTCAGCTTCAACAAGAATGCCTTTGTCTTTGTTCCTGCTCATATGAAAGAGAAGAGAACAAGAAAATATGGAATCCTCTATGTCACAGTATAGAGATTCCTTGAGGTGTCAGAGGAAGAAAAATGGAAGACAGAGGTAGAAAATTCGAACTTATCAAAGAAGATAGAGTTCGAATTTTGCATTAAGGAATAGTGTTAGTCCATAAATAGAAGGATGTGAGAAGAAGGGAAGTAATTTTCGAAAATTAAGTAAAAGATTTTGAAATCATTTTGAAAAACACTTAATTGATTTTCGAAAATAAGAGTGGAAAAGAAATCAAGTGATTTTTGAAAAAGATTTTGAAATTAGAAATAAAAAAGATTTGATTGAAAACTATTTTGAAAAAGATGTGATTAAAAAGATTTGATTGAAAAGATATGATTTGAAAACAATTTTAAAAGATATGATTTGAAAACAATTTTAAAAGATATGATTTTAAAAATTAATGACTTGCCTAACAAGAAAAGATATGATTCAAACATTAAACCTTTCTCAACAGAAAAGGCAATATACTTGAGATGTTCAATCAAATCATTAATTGTTAGTAAGTATCTTTGAAAAAGGAAAGAAATTGATTTTGAAAACATTTGATTGAAAAGATTTGATTTGAAAAAGATTTGATTTTGAAAAACTTTGAAAACTTGAAAAAAAATTGATTTGAAAACAAAATCTTCCTCCTAGCACCATCCTGGCGTTAAACGCCCAGAATGGTATACATTCTGGCGTTTAACGCCCAAAATGCTACCTTTTTGGGCGTTAAACGCCCAAAATGCTACCTTTTTGGGCGTTAAATGCCCAACCAGGTACCCTGGCTGGCGTTTAAACGCCAGTCTGTCCTTCTTCACTGGGTGTTTTGAACGCCCAGTTTTTCTGTGTAATTCCTCTGCTGCATGTTCTGAATCTTCAGTCCCATGTACTATTGACTTGAAAATAGAACCAAGATCAAATAAACAAAGCATGCAAAACACCAAACTTAAGATTAGACACTAGACTCAGACTAGAACCATAAAATATTTTTGGTTTTTTATGATTTTGTAATTTTGTTTTGGATTTTTCGAAAATTAAGTGAGAATAAAGGTATCAAAATTCTTAATGAGAATTCCAGGAATCATGCAATGTTAGTCTAAAGCTTTAGTCTAAAGGAATTAGACATAGCTAGCCAAGCTTCAGCAGGACATTGCATTCAAGAGCTAAATTGATGAGGATCAATCAGCTTTGGTGATGATAAGAACATCACCTTGAAACACTAGAATTCATTCTTAAGAACTCTGAAAAAAAAAATACCTAATCTAAGCAACAAGATGAACCGTCAGTTGTCCATACTCAAGAACAATCCCCGGCAACGGCGCCAAAAACTTGGTGCACGAAATTGTGATCACTACTTTTACACAGAACAATCCCCGGTAATGGCTCCAAAGACTTGGTGCTCAATACCATGGCATAAACACAACTTCGCACAACTAACCAGCAAGTGCACTGGGTCGTCCAAGTAATACCTTACGTGAGTAAGGGTCGATCCCACGGAGATTGGTGGTATGAAGCAAGCTATGGTCACCTTGTAAATCTCAGTCAGGCAGACTCAAATGGGTATAGTGATAAACGAATAAAGCATAAAGATAAAGATAGAGATACTTATGTATATCATTGGTGAGAGCTTCAGACAAGCGTATGAAGATGCCTTCCCTTCCGTCTCTCTGCTTTCCTACTGTCTTCATCCAATCCTTCTTACTCCTTTCCATGGCAAGCTTATGCAAGGGTTTCACCGTTGTCAGTGGCTACCTCCCATCCTCTCATTGGAAATGTTCAACGCACCCTGTCACGGCACGGCTATCCATCTGTCGGTTCTCAATCAGGCCGGAATAGAATCCAGTGATTCTTTTGCGTCTGTCACTAACGCCCCGCCCTCAGGAGTTTGAAGCACGTCACAGTCATTCAATCATTGAATCCTACTCAGAATACCACAGACAAGGTTAGACCTTCCGGATTCTCTTGAATGCCGCCATCAGTTCTCGCCTATACCACGAAGATTCTGATCTCACGGAATGGCTGGCTCGTTTGTCAGGCGAGCACTCGGTTGTCAGGCGATCAACCATGCATCGTGTATCAGGAATCCAAGAGATATTCACTAAGCCTCAGATGCTTGTAGAACAAGAGTGGTTGTCAGTCACTTTGTTCATGAGTGAGAATGATGATGAGTGTCACGGATCATCACCTTCATCAAGTTAAAGAACAAGTGATATCTTGGACAAAGAACAAGCGGAATTGAATAGAAGAACAATAGTAATTGCATTAATACTCGAGGTACAGCAGAGCTCCACACCTTAATCTATGGTGTGTAGAAACTCCACCGTTGAAAATACATAAGAACAAAAGTGATCATTGGTTTCGGCCCCAGAGAGGGAACCAGAAGAACCAAGATGAAAATACAATAGTAAAAGGTCCTATATATAGAGAACTAGTAGCCTAGGGTGTACAGAGATGAGTAAATGACATAAAAATCCACTTCCGGGCCCACTTGGTGTGTGCTTGGGCTGAGCAATGAAGCATTTTCGTGTAGAGACTCTCCTTGGAGTTAAACGCCAGCTTTTATGCCAGTTTGGGCGTTTAACTCCCATCTAGGTGCCAGTTCCGGCGTTTAACGCTGGAATTTCTGTAGGTGACTTTGAACGCTAGTTTGGGCCATCAAATCTTGGGCAAAGTATAGACTATCATATATTGCTGGAAAGCCCAGGATGTCTACTTTCCAACGCCGTTGAGAGCGCGCCAATTGGGCTTCTGTAGCTCCAGAAAATCCACTTCGAGTGCAGGGAGGTCAGAATCCAATAGCATCTGCAGTCCTTTTGAGTCTCTGGATCAGATTTTTGCTCAGATCCCTCAATTTCAGCCAGAAAATACCTGAAATCACAGAAAAACACACAAACTCATAGTAAAGTCCAGAAAAGTGAATTTTAATTAAAAACTAATAAAAATATACTAAAAACTCAACTCAAACTACTAAAAACATACTAAAAACAATGCCAAAAAGCGTATAAATTATCCGCTCATCACTAAGCCAGTGGTTCAACCACAAAGGCGGCTAAATCCAGCCATGAAGGAGGTGGTGCAGAAAGAGGTCACTAAGTTACTAGAGGCTGGGATTATTTATCCTATTTCTGATAGCCCCTGGGTGAGCCATGTCCACGTTGTCCCTAAGAAGGGAGACATGACAGTGGTTCATAATGAAAAGAATGAACTAGTTCCTACAAGAACAGTTACAGGGTGGCGCATGTGTATTGACTACAGAAGACTCAATACAGTCACCAGAAAGGATCATTTTCCTTTATCATTCATAGACCAGATGCTAGAGAGACTAGCAGGTCATGAATACTACTGCTTTTTGGACGGCTACTCAGGTTACAACCAAATTGTAGTAGATCCTTAGGACCAAGAGAAAACAGCATTTACATGTCCTTCTGGAGTATTTGCCTACAGAAGGATGCCTTTTGGTCTGTGTAATGCACCTGCAACCTTTCAGAGGTGCATGCTCTCTATCTTCTCAGATATGGTAGAGAAATTTCTGGAAGTCTTCATGGATGACTTTTCAGTATTTGGAGACTCATTCAGCTGCTGCCTTAACCATCTAGCACTTGTTCTGCGAAGATGCCAAGAGACCAACCTAGTTTTAAATTGGGAAAAATGACACTTTATGGTGACTGAAGGAATTGTCCTTGGGCATAAAATTTCAAACAAAGAAATAGAGGTGGATCAAGCTAAAGTTGAAGTAATTGAAAAATTACCACCACCTACCAATGTTAAGGCAATCAGAAGCTTTCTGGGGCATGCAGGATTCTACAGAAGGTTTATAAAGGATTTTTCAAAAATTGCCAAACCTCTGAGTAATCTGCTAGCTGCTGACACTCCATTTATTCTTGATAATAAGTGTCTGCAGGCGTTTGAAACTTTGAAAGCTAAGCTGGTCACAGCACCAGTCATCTCTGCACCAGACTGGACATTACCATTTGAACTAATGTGTGATGCCAGTGACCATGCCATTGGTGCAGTACTGGGACAAAGGCATGGTAAGCTTCTGCACGTCATTTATTATGGCAGCCATAATCTAAATGATGCACAGAAGAACTACACAACCACAGAAAAGGAGTTACTTGCAGTGGTTTATGCCATTGACAAGTTTAGATCTTATTTAGTAGGATCAAAAGTGATTGTGTACACTGACCATGCTGCTCTTAAATATCTACTCACGAAGCAGGATTCAAAACCCAGGCTCATAAGATGGGTGTTGCTTCTGTAGGAGTTTGATATAGAAATAAGAGACAGAAAAGGGACAGAGAATCAAGTAGCTGATCACCTGTCCCGGATAGAACCAGTAGCAGGAGCATCTCTCCCTCCTACTGAGATCTCTGAAGCCTTTTCGGATGAGCAATTATTTGCTGTTCAAGAAGCTCCGTGGCTTGCAGACAGTGCAAACTATAAGACTAAAGGTTCTCCTTCTGTAACCATGGAGAGGAAGCATGAAGAGCTTCTCTCAAAACAGAGTCAAATAGAGCCCCCACAGTCAAACTCTAAGTTTGGTGTTGGGAGGTCACAACCAAACTCTAAGTTTGGTGTTGGATAGGTTCCAACATTGCTCTGAACATCTGTGAGGCTCCATGAGAGCCCACTGTCAAGCTACTGACATTAAATAAGCGCTTGTTGGGAGGCAACCCAATGTTATATTTATTATTTTTCCTTTGTTATTTTATGTTTTCTATAGGTTGATGATCATGGAAGGTCACAAAATCAATTGAAAAAGCAGAAACAGAATGAAAAACAGAAAGAAAAATAGCTCACCCTGGAGGAAAATCATGCTGGCGTTTAAACGCCAGTAAGGGCAGCAAATGGGCGTTTAACGCCCAGTCTGGCACTATTCTGGGCGTTAAACGCCAGAAAGGGGCACCAGACTAGCGTTAAACGCCAGGAATGGACACCAAGCTGGCGTTAAACGTCAGAAATGGGCACCAGCCCGGTGTTTAACGCCAGGATTGGCAGTAGGAGCATTTTTGCTCGCCACTTGGTGCAGGGATGAATTATCCTTGACACCTCAGGATCTGTGGACCCCACAGGATCCCCACCTACCCCACCACTCTCTCTCTTCTTTCTTCTTTTGCTCGAGGACGAGCAAACCTTCTAAGTTTGGTGTGGTAAAAGTGTTGCTTTTTGTTTCTCCATAACCATTTTTGGTACCTAAGGCCGGAGAAACCTCTAGAAAGAGGAAAGGGAAGGCAAAAGCTTCCACCTCAGAGCCATGGGAGATGGAGAGATTCATCTCAAGGGATGCACTTTCCTCCACAAAACTATTGGGAGCAAATCAACACCTCCCTAGGAGAATTGAGTTCCAACATGGGACAACTAAGGGTGGAGCACCAAGAACATTCCATCCTCCTCCATGAAATTAAAGAAGATCATAGAATCATGAGAGAGGAGCAACAAAAGCAAGGAAGAGACATTGAGGAGCTCAAGCACTCCATAAGATCTTCAAGAGGAAGAACAAGCCGCCATCACTAAGGTGGACCCGTTCTTTAATTTCCTTGTTCTTTATTTTCTTGTTTTTCGAATTTCATGCTTATGTTTATCCATGTTTGTGTCTTGTGATCATTAGTGTCTTAGTGTATATGCCTTAAAGTTATGAATGTCCTATGAATCCATCACCTTTCTTAAATGAAAAATGTTCTTAATTGAAAAAGAGAAGAATTGCATGAATTTTGAATTTTATAACAGATTAATTATTTTGATGTGGTGGCAATACTTTTGTTTTCTGAATGTATACTTAAACATTGCATATGTCTTTTGAATTTGTTGTTCATGATTGGTTGGCTCTTGAAAGAATGATGAAAAAGGAGACATGTTACTGAGGATCTGAAAAATCATAAAATGATTCTTGAAGCAAGAAAAAGCAGTGAATACAAAAAAAAAATGGAAGCGAAAAAAAAAAGAAAAAAAGAAAAAAACGAAAAAAAGGGAGAAAGAAAAAAAAAGGAAAGAAAAAGAAAGAAATAAAGTTGTCATCCAAGGCAAAAAGAGTGTGCTTAAGAACCCTGGACACCTCAAATTGGGGACTCTAGCAAAGTTGAGTCACAATCTGAAAAGGTTCACCCAATTATGTGTCTGTGGCATGTATGTATCCAGTGGTAATACTGGAAGACAGAGTGCTTTGGGCCACGGCCAAGACTCATAAAGTAGCTGTGTTCAAGAATCATCATACTTAACTAGGAGAATCAATAACACTATCTGGATTCTGAGTTCCTATAGAAGCCAATCATTCTGAATTTCAAAGGATAGAGTGAGATGCCAAAACTGTTCAGAGGCAAAAAGCTAAAAGCCCCACTCATCTAATTAATACTGATCTTCATAGATGTTTTTGGAATTCATTGCATATTCTCTTCTTTTTATCTTATTTGATTTTCAGTTGCTTGGGGACAAGCAACAATTTAAGTTTGGTGTTGTGATGAGCGGATAATTTGTACGCTTTTTGGCATTGTTTTTAGTATGTTTTTAGTGTATTTTAGTTAGTTTTTATTACATTTTTATTAGTTTTTAGTTAAAATTCACTTTTCTGGACTTTACTATGAGTTTGTGTTTTTCTGTGATTTCAGGTATTTTCTGGCTGAAATTGAGGGACCTGAGCAAAAATCTGATTCAGAGACTGAAAAGGACTGCAGATGCTGTTGGATTCTGACCTCCCTGCACTCGAAGTGGATTTTCTGGAGCTACAGAAGTCCAATTGGCACGCTCTCAACGGCGTTGGAAAGTAGACATTCTGGGCTTTCCAGCAATGTATAATAGTCCATACTTTGCCCGAAATTTGATGGCCCAAACCGGCGTTGCAAATCAGCTTCAGAATTCCCAGCGTTTAACGCTGGAGCTGGCATAAAAATTGGAGTTAAACGCCCAAACTGGCACAAAAGCTGGCGTTTAACTCCAGAAAGAGTCTCTACACGAAAATACTTCATCGCTCAGCCCAAGCACACACCAAGTGGGCCCGGAAGTGGATTTTTCTGTCATTTACTCATCTCTGTAAACCCTAGGTTACTAGTTCACTATTAATAGGATCTTTTGACATTGTATCTGTACCTCATGACACTTTACACGTTTCTCATTGTATCTTCTACAGCATGAGTCTCTAAACCCCATGGTTGGGGGTGAGGAGCTCTGCTGTGTCTTGATGGATTAATGCAATTACTACTGTTTCTTATTCAATCATGCTTGCTTCCGTTCTAAGATATCACTTGTTCTTAACCCGGATGAATGTGATGATCCGTGACACTCATCATATTCTCAACTATGAACACGTGCCTGACAACCACCTCCGTTCTACCTTAGATTGAGTAGATATCTCTTGGATTCCTTAATCAGAATCTTCGTGGTATAAGCTAGAATTGATGGCGGCATTCAAGAGAATCCGGAAGGTCTAAACCCTGTCTGTGGTATTTTGAGTAGGATTCAATGATTGAATGACTGTGATGAGCTTCAAACTCGCGATTGTGGGGTGTTAGTGACAGACGCAAAAGAATCACTGGATTCTATTCTGACATGATCGAGAACTGACAGCTGAATAGCCGTACCGTGACAGGGTGCGTTGAACATTTTCACTGAGAGGATGGGAGGTAGCCATTGACAACGGTGAAACCCTACATACAGCTTGCCATGGAAGGAGCCTTGCGTGCTTGAAGAAGAAGACAGTAGGAAAGGAGAGGTTCAGAAGACAGATCGAGCATCTCCAAAACCTCAACCTGTTCCCCATTACTGCAAAACAAGTACTTATTTCATGATCTTTTGCTTTTCACAATCAATCTTGATAATTTTTGATATCCTGACTAAGAGTTACAAGATAACCATAGCTTGCTTCAAGCCGACAATCTCCGTGGGATCGACCCTTACTCACGTAAGGTATTACTTGGACGACCCAGTGCACTTGCTGGTTAGTTGTGCGGGATTGCAAAAGTGTGATTGCAATTTCGTGCACCAGAAAGTCACTGAAACTCCTCCTAGTACTCTTCCAAGCAATACTGAAGAGAATCCAAAAAGAGAGTGCAAGGTCATTGACATACTCAACACGGCCGAACCTAGAGAGGAAGGAGAGGACGAGAATCCCAATAAGGAAGACCTCATGGGACGTCTCTCAAGCAAGAAGGAGTTCCCTATTGAGGACCTAAAGGAATCTGAGGCTCATATAGAGACCATAGAGATTCCACTAAATATCCTTCTGCCATTCATGAGCTCTGAAGACTATTCTTCCTCAGAAGACGATGAAGATGTGACTGGAGAGCAAGTTGCTCAATATCTAGGAGCCATCATGAAGCTGAATGCCAAGTTGTTTGATAATGAGACTTGGGAAGGTGAACCTCCCTTGCTCATTAGTGAACTAGATACATGGGTTCAGAAAACTTTACCTCAAAAGAAACAAGATCCTGGAAAATTCTTAATACCCTGTACCATAGGCACCATGACTTTTAACAAGGCTCTGTGTGACCTAGGGTCAGGCATAAATCTTATGCCACTCTCTGTAATGGAGAAGCTGGGGATCATTGAGGTACAGCCTGCCCTATTCTCATTACAATTGGCAGACAAGTCAGTAAGACAAGCTTATGGATTAGTAGAGGACGTGTTAGTAAAGGTTGAGGGCCTTTACATCCCTGCTGATTTCATCATCTTAGACACTAGGAAGGAGGAGGATGAATGCATTATCCTGGGAAGACCTTTCCTAGCCACAGCAGGAGCTGTGATAGATGTTAACAGAGGAGAATTAGTCCTTCAATTGAATGGAGACTACCTTGTGTTTAAGGCACACGGCCATCCCTCTGTAACACTGGAGAGAAAGCATGAAAAGCTTCTCTCAGTACAGAGTCAAAAAGAGCCCCCACAGTTAAACTCTAAGTTTGGTGTTGGGAGGACACAACCAAACTCTAAGTTTGGTGTTGAAAAAACCCCACATTCAAACTCTAAGTTTGGTGTTGGGAGGACTTCATCGTAGTCTGAACTTCTCTAAAGGCTCCATGAGAGCCCACTGTCATGCTAGTGACATTAAAAGAGCGCTTGTTGGGAGGCAACCCAATTATTATTTATCTAATTTTATTTTTATTTTATTGTTATTTTGTGTTTTATTAGGTTCATGATCATGTGGAGTCACGAAAAAATACAAAAATTAAAAACAGAATCAAAAATAGCAGAAGAAAAATCACACCTTGGAGGAAGGACTTACTGGCGTTTAAACGCCAGTAAGGAGCATCTGGCTGGCGTTCAACGCCAGAACAGAGCATGGATCTGGCGCTGAACGCCAGAAACAAGCAACATCCTGGCGTTCAAACGCCAAGAATATGCCATGAGGAAAGCTGGCGCTAAATGCCAGTAACAAGCATGGAACTGGCATTCAACGCCAGAAACATGCTGCACATGGGCGTTGAACGCCCAGAACGTGCATCACTTCGGCGTTTAAACGCCAGAATTGTATACAAAGGCATTCTACATGCCTAATTGGTGCAGAGATGTAAATCCTTGACACTTCAGAATCTGTGCACCCCACAGGATTATCTCAGGATCTGTGGACCCCACAGGATCCCCACCTACCTCCACTCACCTTCCCTCCTAATAATCCTATAACACCTCTTCCCAAGAACCCTTCACCAATCACTTCAATCTCTCTTTCCCATCACCTCTTCACCACTCACATCAATCCACTCTTCCCCATAAACCCCACCTACCTTTAAAAATTCAAAATTTTTTCCCACCCAACCCACCCTAAATGGTCGAACCTACTCCCTCTCCCCTCCTATATAAACCCCTCAATTCTCCTTCATTTTCACACAACACAACTCTCTTTTCTCCTTTTTGGCCGAATACACCTCTCCCCTTCTCCTCCATATTTTCTTCTTCTTCTTCTTCTCTTCCTTCTTCTCTTGCTCGAGGGCGAGCAATATTTTAAGTTTGGTGTGGTAAAAGCATAAGCTTTTTATTTTTCCATTACCATTGATAGCACCTAAGGCCGGAGAATCCTCTAGAAAAGGGAAAGGGAAGACAAAAGCTTCCACCTCCGAGTCATGGGAGATGGAAAGATTTATCTCTAAAGCCCATCAAGACCACTTCTATGATGTTGTGGCCAAGAAGAAGGTGATCCCTGAGGTCCCTTTCAAGCTCAAGAAAAATGAGTATCCGGAAATCCGACATGAGATTCAAAGAAGAGGTTGGGAAGTTCTGGCCAACCCCATGCAACAAGTTGGAATCTTAATGGTTCAAGAGTTCTATGCTAATGTATGGATCACTAGGAACCATGATCAAAGTATGAACCCAAATCCAAAGAATTATCTTACAATGGTTCGGGGGAAATACTTATATTTTAGTCCGGAAAATGTGAGGTTGGCATTCAACTTGCCCATGATGCAAGGAGATGAACGCCCCTACACTAGAAGGGTCAACTTTGATCAAAGGTTGGACCAAGTCCTTATGGACATATGTGTGGAAGGAGCTCAATGGAAAAGAGACTCCAAAGGCAAGCCAGTTCAACTGAGAAGACTGGACCTCAAGCCTGTAGCTAGAGGATGGTTAGAGTTCATCCAACGCTCCATCGTCCCTACTAGCAACCGATCCGAAGTTACTGTGGATCGGGCCATCGTGATTCATAGTATCATGAATGGAGAGGAAGTAGAAGTTCATGAAGTCATCTCCCTTGAATTCTACAAAATAGCTGAAAAGCCCTCCACCATGGCAAGGCTAGCTTTTCCTCATCTTATTTGCCATCTATGTTACTCAGCTGGAGTTATCATAGAAGGAGACATCCTCATTGAAGAGAACAAGCCCATCACTAAGAAGAGGATGGAGCAAACAAGAGAGACCATCCACGGATCTCAAGAGATGCATGAGGAAGCTCATCATCAAGAAATTCCTGAGATGCCTCAAGGGATGCATTTTCCTACAAATAACTATTAGGAACAACTCAACACTTCTCTAGAAGATTTGAGTTACAATGTGGATCAATTAAGGGTGGAACATCAAGAGCACTCCATCATTCTCCATGAAATTAGAGAAGATCAAACAGCAATGAGGGAGGAGCAACAAAGGCAAGGAAGGGACATAGAAGAGCTTAAGGACATCATTGGTCCTTCAAGAAGAAGACGCCACTAAGGTGGATTCATTCTTTGTTCTTATTTCTCTGTTTTTTAATTTTTATGCTATATGTTTGTTTATGTTTTGTGTCTCTACTTCATGATCATTAGTGTCTTGTGTCTATGTCTTAAGGCTATGAATAATTCCATGAATCCTTCACCTTTCTTAAATGAAAAAATGTTTCTAATTCAAAAGAACAAGAAGTACATGAATTTCGAATTTATCCTTGAATTTAGTTTAATTATATTGATGTGGTACAATATTTTTTGTTTTCTGAATGAATGCTTGAACAGTGCATATTTTTTATCTTGTTATTTATGAATGTTAAATTTGTTGGCTCTTGAAAGAATGATGAACAAAGAGAAATGCTATTGATAATCTAAAAAATCATGAAATTGATTCTTGAAGCAAGAAAAAGCAGTGAAAAAGCAAAGGCTTGCGAAAAAAAATGGCAAAAAAATAGAAAGAAAAAGAAAAAGCAATCAGAAAAAGCCAATAGCCCTTAAAACCAAAAGGCAAGGGTAAAAAGGATCCAAGGCTTTGAGTATCAATGGATAGGAGGGCCCAAGGAAATAAAATCCAGGCCTAAGCGGTTAAATCAAGCTGTCCCTAACCATGTACTTGTGTCATGAAGGTCCAAGTGAAAAGCTTGAGACTAAGTGGTTAAAGTCGTTATCCAAAGCAAAAAGATTGTGCTTAAGAACCCTGGACACCTCTAACTGGGGACTTTAGCAAAGCTAAGTCACAATCTGAAAAGGTTCACCCAGTCATGTGTCTGTGGCATTTATGTATCCGGTGGTAATACTGGAAAACAAAGTGTTTAGGGCCACGGCCAAGACTCATAAAAGTAACTGTGTTCAAGAATCAACATACTTAACTAGGAGAATCAATAACACTATCCGAAATTCTAAGTTCCTAGAGAAGCCAATCATTCTGAACTTCAAAGGATAAAGTGAGATGCCAAAACTGTTCAGAAGTAAAAAGCAACAAGTCCCGCTCATCTAATTAGAATTAATATTCATTGATATTTTGGGATTTATAGTATATTCTCTTCTTTTTATCCTATTTGATTTTCAGTTGCTTGGGGACAAGCAACAATTTAAGTTTGGTGTTGTGATGAGCGGATAATTTATACGCTTTTTGGCATTGTTTTTAGGTAGTTTTTAGTATGATCTAGTTACTTTTAGGGATATTTTCATTAGTTTTTATGCTAAATTCACATTTCTGGACTTTACTATGAGTTTATGTGTTTTTCTGTGATTTCAGGTATTTTCTGGCTGAAATTGAGGGACCTGAGCAAAACTCTGATAGGAGGCTGACAAAGGACTACTGATGTTGTTGGAATCTGACCTCCCTGCACTCAAAATGGATTTTCTGGAGCTACAGAACTCAAAATGGCGCGCTTTCAACGGTGTTAAAAAGTAGACATCCAGAGATTTCCAGAAATATATAATAGTTCATACTTTGTTCTAGATTTGATGACGTAAACTGGCGCTCAACGCCAATTCCATGCTGCATTCTGGAGTCAAACGCCAGAAACACGTCACGAACCAGAGTTGAACGCCAAAAACACGTTACAACTTGGCGTTCGACTCCAAGATAAGCCTCAGCTCATGTAAAGATCAAGCTCAGCCCAAACATACACCAAGTGGGCCCCAGAAGTGGATTTATGCATCAATTACTTACTTCTATAAACCCTAGTAGCTAGTTTAGTATAAATAGAACTTTTTACTAGTGTATTAGTCGTCTTTTGACCATTGGTCTTTCTCTCTATTTTTGAATTCATATCATATTTTGGGGGCTGGCCATTCGGCCATGCCTGGACCTTTCACTTATGTATTTTCAATGGTGGAGTTTCTACACACCATAGATTAAGGGTGTAGAGCTCTGCTGTACCTCAAGTTTTAATGCAATTACTACTATTTTTTATTCAATTCGATTTATTCTTGTTCTAATATACCATTTGTACGTCAACCTGATGGATGTGATGATCCATGACACTCATCATCATCCATCCCTATGAACGCGTGCCTGACAACCACTTCCGTTCTACAAGCGAAAGCTAGGATGCGTATCTCTTGGATTCCTGATACACGACGCATGGTTGCCCCTCGCCTGACAACCGAGCCTTCCATCCCGTGAGATCAGAGTCTTCGTGGTATAAACTAGATTGATGGCGGCATTCATGAGAATCCAAAAAATCTAAACTTTGTCTGTGGTATTCCGAGTAGGATTCTGGGATTGAATGACTGTGACGAGCTTCAAACTCGCGATTGTTAGGCGTGATGACAAACGCAAAAGAATCAATGGATTCTATTCCGACATGATCGAGAATCGACGGATGATTAGCTGTGCCGTGACAGAGCATTTGGACCTTTTTCACTAAGAGGATGGGATGTAGCCATTGATAACGGTGATGCCCTACATACAGCTTGCCATGAAAAGCAATAAGAAGGATTGAAAGAAGCAGTAGGAAAGCAGAGATTCCACAGGAGCAAGCATCCCCATACACTTATCTGAAATTCCCACCATTGAATTACATGAGTAACTTTACCTTTATTTTATGTTTATTATTTATTATTTATTTTCGAAAATCCATAATCAATTACTATCCGCCTGACTGAGATTTACAAGGTGACCATAGCTTGCTTCATACCAACAATCTCTGTGGGATCGACCCTTACTCACGTAAGGTTTATTACTTGGACGACCCAGTATACTGATGCCAAGGCATCTTAGGCTAGTTTCACTAGCCTTTTTCTTTTATTTTTAGTTGTTTTATGCATTTTCTTGAGCCTTAAGTAATCATTTGGGCCAAATAGTCATGCTTGTCTTAAATCATTCAAACATGAAGATTTTGATGCAAATTCCATGAGTTTTTAGTTATATTCCTTGAATGCTATGAATGGAAGAATTCTCATGAATTTTAGCAAGACTTTGATGCAGTTGTTTGGATGATTTCAGGGAAGAAGAGGCTAGGCAAAGAAGCAACAAAAATCAATGAAGGAAGCCTGGATATCATTTGTGGCGTTTAAGTTCCAGTTCCAGTTTAAGCTTAAACTGGAACTTAAATGCCAGGAAGGGAATTGCTCCAGGATGCTTCCAACGTTTAAGCTCCAGTTTAAGCATAAACTGAAGCTTAAACGTGCTCGAGCTTGTGCCTCCAGGGAGTGCCAGCGTTTAAGCTCCAGTTTAAGCTTAAACTGGAGCTTAAACGTGTTATATGGAACAGCTTGACCATGCCTTCTTCAAACATAAATAACTTGAGCTACAAAACTCCAAATGATGCACTTCTAGTTGCATTGGAAAGTAGACATCCAGAGCTTTCCAACGATGTATAGAAGTATGGGGTGGACAATGCAACTGAGCTCCCAAAATTGGCATTTTCGAGCACGTTTAAGTGACTTAAACGTTGGCTTAAACGCTGTCAAACCAACCAGCAACCTTGTCACCTTCAATCAAGCATAACTTGAGCTATAGAGATCCAATTGAGGTGCTTCCAGTTGCGTTAGAAAGCTGACATCCATAGCTTTCCAACGAGGTATAATAGTCTATATTTGGCATCAAATTGGCAAGGTTGACAAGAGAACAAAGTGACGACTCAAGAAAGGGGGGTGCAACATTTGAGTGTAGTTTAATGGATCATTATCCTTTTTGGATCAATTATGTCACTCTACCCTTCAAGCAAGCAAGGCCCATCAACAACACCAAATCAAGGCCACAAGAATCATCTAGAATAGTTTATTTTCATTTGATTGTAATTCGCTTTTAATTTCATTTTCATTTTGTAATTTAGGGAGCCTATTTAAAGGCCTTAGTTTCTGCATTTGAAACAGATTGGATGGAAGGGGAATCCAGCCCCACCGGGGGAGAGAGTGCTGGAAATCACTTTCATATTTTGTAATTGAATTCAGAGCTATGATTCACTAAACCCCCTTTCATTGGGTTAGGGAGCTCTATTGTAATTCAATGAATCAATAATAGTTTATCTTCTTCTTCAATCTTTTCTCTTGAATTTTGTTAGAAAGCTTCTCGATCTAATTCCATTGGGTAGTTGTCTTGGGAAAGAAACTATCCATAATTGGAATCCTTCGGAACCTTGGGAAAGGAATGGAGGATTCATGCTAGAGAAGCTTTCTCACAGTGAATTGGATTGGGGTTTGGATGGATATTGTGACATGTAATCCTACCAAATTGTGGTTCATGAAATTGTGTGGTATAATCAGTGATCAAGCATCATCTCTTCTTATGAACATTTAAACCAAGGGATTGGGAATTTGTTTGTTTTTAGAGAGAATTGGTGAGCCAAGGGATTGGGATCCAATCATATAAGATTGCCAAGCAAAATTCAATGAATGCATTGGTTGAGGAAGGGATGAAAATGTTTTGATTCGGAGATCTCAATATCTCCTGAAACCCAATGAATTCCCCATTTCTGATCTATCACTTTCTCTTTACATTCTGCAATTAAATTCATGCAATCACCCCGATCCCTTTTAATTTCAGCAATTTAGCTTCTCGCTCTTTAATTCATGCAATTTTACATTCCGCAATTCTCATCTAAATCTTGATTCCGCTCAACTAGAACACACTTCTAATCCGAATTGCTCACTCAACCAATCCTTGTGGGATTCGACCTCACTCTATTGTGAGTTTTTACTTGACGATAACCGGTGCACTTGCCGGAAGGAATTTTGCCGATCGTGCAATTTCCTAAAATCGTAGCTATCAAGTTTATAGCAACATCAAGTTTATGGCGCCGTTGCCGGGGATTGGTTTTCGATTGACAATTCTCCAATTGGAAGTTAACTAGATTGAGCAATTTTTCTTTTCTTTTGTTAATAGTTTTTATTTCAGTTTATTACTGCTAATTTCTGCAAATTTTAATTTGTTTTCTTTGCTTATTCACCTGTTAGCATACTAACCACTAGCTGTTTGTGATATTGCCTCACTATGGAATTTCCACTATCTTTGGATGAGTATTGTTTGAGACTGAGCACATTGCAAAAAAGAAAGGAGTATCCATCATCTTTTGGTCAATCAAAATTCATGAGAAACTCTCCACCACCACAGAATGATTCATGTTATTATGCTCATGGTGGGTGGGAGTATCAGGAACAGGAAATGGGGTACTTCCCAGAGCCACAAAATGGTCCATGTTTTGGTGAATTTGATCACTACTCAAGTTGTGGCTGGGAAGATCAAAACCAAAGAGATTTCACTTATTCACACCCCATTCATTAAGAGCCATCACCTCTTAATTATCCAACCTCACCTCCTAGTTTTACATATCCAAATTCTTCATCACTTGAGCATTTCTCAGCACAAAATTCCTTCTCAAATTCATACAATTCATTTCACTATCCACAAGACTCATTCCACTACACACAAGAGTCATACCACTACCAAAACTCCAACCAAAGACCCTATCAGCCCACATAAAACACATACTCCCAGCCACCATATCACAGCCAAGATAATCAACCTCATCAACCCAATCCGAACCAATCACTTCATGATCAGTTAACCAGGATAGAAGGAATGCTTGCAACTATGGGCAGAGATGTGGCCGATTTGAAAAGCTTTAAGGAAGAAGTGATATCCAACTTGCAAAATCAAGGTGCTGCCATTCAAAAGCTAGAAGCACAAATTGGATATCTATCAAAGCAAATCCCTACCCACAATTCTTCTAGTGATACCATGGCAAACCCAAGGGAGGAATCAGAAGAACAAGAAAGGGAGAAAGTCAATCAAGGGAGATCACACTCCTATGAAACAGAAAGTTGCAAAGAGGAAGGGTTCATTGAACCACAAATTCAGGAAGCTTTTGATGAACAGGATACTCCAACTGTCCAACAACAACCAAGTTCTGAGATCAAGGATGTGAAGGCAGTAGAAACAAGCACCAAAATGAGGATTGTGACCGAGAAACAAAGGACCATATCCATGAAGAAGAGAAGGTCGAAGAACAATCCAACTCCTGAGCCAACAAGCAAGTTCACTCAAGCCAATCACAAGGGAAAGCTTGCTGGAAAGAGGCATTCACAACAAGGGGCACTAACTAGCTCCTTTATCCACTTGAAGTCATTCCTCTTAACAAACTGGAGGAAGAGGAAGAAAGTCAGGAACAGCATGTCAAGCTAATGACAGTAAACGAGCGTTTGTTGGGAGGCAACCCAACCAAAGGTAGTTTTCTTTTCTAGTTATTTCAATAAAAGAGTTAAGTAGATTTATCTGTATTGCAAGGAGCTAAGTTTGGTGTTGCACACCAAAACAATTCAAGGGTGAATGTGAGATTCTAAGTTTGGTGTTCCACCAAAAACTTCATTAAAAGCACATTTCTACCTCAGCATGACTAGTCACTAGCTCCAACCAATCAGGGAAACTACTTAAACAATAGTTTAATTTCTAGTTCATAGTTTCTTTTTCTAGTTCATAGTTATTTTCTTAATAAAAGCACATGAGGTTTTCTGCATATGATCCAAATTGCTGCATATGGCAAGGAACTAAGTTTGGTGTTCACACACCAATCTAAGTTCAGAGGCCTACAAACATACATGCATGCTAACCAATTCTCAAAGTGCTTGGGGAACAAGCAACTTCTAATAGCTTTGCAGGAAGACAATCAATCTCATGGAAGGAATATACATCATCATCAAAGAGAACACCAAGGCTAGGAAGGATGATGAACAACAAAGAAGATGCTAAAAGGTTGTATTGTCACTTAATTGCTTGTACTTTGAATTGCTGATATTGGAAGTTTGCATGCACCCCTGCTTTAAGTTTGAGTCATTGCAGTTTTTGTTTGTCTGTTTGTTTAATTTCCAAATAAGTGATAGTCTAAGTGTCTGGATAAACTTCACTTGCTTAAATGTATGCTTGCCCTGTTTGTTCTGTTCCAAAAAAAAAATAATAATAATAATAAAAGAAATGTTTGAACAAAAGTAACTCAATTCTATTTGGTAAGAAATCAAATAAGATTAAGTGGTGGTATGCATGTTTGATTGAATAGTCAGCTCACTAAGAAATAAAGTTAGAATTGTCACTTTTAGTGGAAATTAGGATGCTGTCTATGGATCTTGGTAAATAAATGTCCTTGGCCAAGGGAAAGAAAGAAAAAAAAAAGCCAATGAGAAAGGTAACCAAAAAGCAAAAGAATTAAGAAAATAAAGCTAGGCACCAATGGTTTGAACTTCTGAGACATATGCCTGTGGTGTTTATGTACTAGGATCTGCTTGGATGAATAGGTTCTGTGGAGTGTTTCAACACTTGGTAACTTGGGTTAACTAACCCGGGATTATCAACCAAAAGTCCATTATCAAGAGCAACCTAGCTACAAAACATTTAGTTACACAAAGAGGTGCTGGGCACCAATATCTTGTGAAGAAATGTAAACTAAAGTGCCTGTGGTGGATATGTGTGAGCACTGATAAGGAAAGAAAAATGTCAAAAGCTTGTGCAACACATGACACTGAGCAACAAGGAGCAAAGAAGCTCAAAGAAAAAGAAAAACAAAGAAAAGAAACTTGCCAAGGATATGTGAATAACAAGAGGCCATAGCAGTGTTTTAGTGGAAACATAAAAAGTGACATTCTTACCTAAGAAACAATAAAGTGATGCTGCAACAACTTTCTGCATGAACACCCCATTAATCAATGTCAATTACTTAATGATATGGCTAATGAATTTACTTTCTGTTTCATTCTTTCTTCTCAATAATTCAGAACTTGCTTGGGGACAAGCAAGGATTAAGTTTGGTGTTGTGATGCCAAGGCATCTTAGGCTAGTTTCACTAGCCTTTTTCTTTTATTTTTAGTTGTTTTATGCATTTTCTTGAGCCTTAAGTAATCATTTGGGCCAAATAGTCATGCTTGTCTTAAATCATTCAAACATGAAGATTTTGATGCAAATTCCATGAGTTTTTAGTTATATTCCTTGAATGCTATGAATGGAAGAATTCTCATGAATTTTAGCAAGACTTTGATGCAGTTGTTTGGATGATTTCAGGGAAGAAGAGGCTAGGCAAAGAAGCAACAAAAATCAATGAAGGAAGCCTGGATATCATTTGTGGCGTTTAAGTTCCAGTTCCAGTTTAAGCTTAAACTGGAACTTAAATGCCAGGAAGGGAATTGCTCCAGGATGCTTCCAACATTTAAGCTCCAGTTTAAGCATAAACTGAAGCTTAAACGTGCTCGAGCTTGTGCCTCCAGGGAGTGCCAGCGTTTAAGCTCCAGTTTAAGCTTAAACTGGAGCTTAAACGTGTTATATGGAACAGCTTGACCATGCCTTCTTCAAACATAAATAACTTGAGCTACAAAACTCCAAATGATGCGCTTCCAGTTGCATTGGAAAGTAGACATCCAGAGCTTTCCAACGATGTATAGAAGTATGGGGTGGACAATGCAACTGAGCTCCCAAAATTGGCATTTTCGAGCACGTTTAAGTGACTTAAACGTTGGCTTAAACGCTGTCAAACCAACCAGCAACCTTGTCACCTTCAATCAAGCATAACTTGAGCTATAGAGATCCAATTGAGGTGCTTCCAGTTGCGTTAGAAAGCTGACATCCATAGCTTTCCAACGAGGTATAATAGTCTATATTTGGCATCAAATTGGCAAGGTTGACAAGAGAACAAAGTGACGACTCAAGAAAGGGGGGTGCAACGTTTGAGTGTAGTTTAATGGATCATTATCCTTTTTGGATCAATTATGTCACTCTACCCTTCAAGCAAGCAAGGCCCATCAACAACACCAAATCAAGGCCACAAGAATCATCTAGAATAGTTTATTTTCATTTGATTGTAATTCGCTTTTAATTTCATTTTCATTTTGTAATTTAGGGAGCCTATTTAAAGGCCTTAGTTTCTGCATTTGAAACAGATTGGATGGAAGGGGAATCCAGCCCCACCGGGGGAGAGAGTGCTGGAAATCACTTTTCATATTTTGTAATTGAATTCAGAGCTATGACTCACTAAACCCCCTTTCATTGGGTTAGGGAGCTCTATTGTAATTCAATGAATCAATAATAGTTTATCTTCTTCTTCAATCTTTTCTCTTGAATTTTGTTAGAAAGCTTCTCGATCTAATTCCATTGGGTAGTTGTCTTGGGAAAGAAACTATCCATAATTGGAATCCTTCGGAACCTTGGGAAAGGAATGGAGGATTCATGCTAGAGAAGCTTTCTCACAGTGAATTGGATTGGGGTTTGGATGGATATTGTGACATGTAATCCTACCAAATTGTGGTTCATGAAATTGTGTGGTATAATCAGTGATCGAGCATCATCTCTTCTTATGAACATTTAAACCAAGGGATTGGGAATTTGTTTGTTTTTAGAGAGAATTGGTGAGCCAAGGGATTGGGATCCAATCATATAAGATTGCCAAGCAAAATTCAATGAATGCATTGGTTGAGGAAGGGATGAAAATGTTTTGATTCGGAGATCTCAATATCTCCTGAAACCCAATGAATTCCCCATTTCTGATCTATCACTTTCTCTTTACATTCTGCAATTAAATTCATGCAATCACCCCGATCCCTTTTAATTTCAGCAATTTAGCTTCTCGCTCTTTAATTCATGCAATTTTACATTCCGCAATTCTCATCTAAATCTTGATTCCGCTCAACTAGAACACACTTCCAATCCGAATTGCTCACTCAACCAATCCTTGTGGGATTCGACCTCACTCTATTGTGAGTTTTTACTTGACGATAACCGGTGCACTTGCCGGAAGGAATTTTGCCGATCGTGCAATTTCCTAAAATCGTAGCTATCAAGTTTATAGCAACATCATATACTTGCTGGTTAGTTGAGCGGAGTTGTGAAAGAAAGTGCTGAGTTAATAGATGCACATACCAAAGTGCCATTGTTGATGATCACAATTTCGCGCACCATGAAGATAGGTTCAGATTTCTGAGATGAAGAGAAGTATTAGTGAATAAATTAATAAATAGAAGAAGATGAGGGGGAGAGAGTTCGAAAATTAATTTTGAAAAAGGGTTAGTGATTTTCGAAAATTAAGAGAAGAAATAAAATTAAAATTAAAATTTGAAACAATTAATTAATTAAGAAAATTTCGAGAAAGAGGGAAGTGATTTTCGAAAATTAGAGAGGGAAAAGTAGTTAAGTAGTTTTGAAAAAAATAAGAAACAAACAAAAAGTCAATTAGTTAGTTGAAAAATATATGAGAATTAATTTTGAAAAGATAAGAAGATAAGAAAAGATATTTTGAAATCAAATTTTTGAAAAAGATATAATTTTAAAAGATATGATAAATGGATATGATTTTTTTTTAGAAAAAGATATTTTGAAAAAGATTCAATTTTTAAAGTTAAAATTGATTACTTGACTAACAAGAAACTAAAAGATATGATTCTAGAATTTAAAGATTGAACCTTTCTTAACAAGAAAGTAACAAACTTCAAATTTTTTAATCAATCACATTACTTGTTAGTTAAGTTTCGAAAAAATTTGAAATAAAATTAAGAAAAAGATTTTGAAAGATGTTTTCAAATTTTCGAAAATAAAAAAAATTGAAAAAGATTTTATTTTTGAAAAAGTTTTCGAAAAGATAAGATTTTTAAAATTGAAAATTTGACTTGACTTATAAGGAATAGCTAATTTTTAAAAAAATTTGACTAAGTCAACTCAAATTTTCGAAATTATGAGCAAATTAAGGAAAAGATATTTTTTTATTTTTGAATTTTTAATGAGGAGAGAGAAAAACATAAAAATGACCCAAAACATGAACATTTTGGATCAAAACACTTAATGCATGCAAGAACACTATGAATGTCAAGATGAACACCAAGAACACTTTGAAGGTCATGATGAACATCAAGAACATATTTTTGAAAAAATTTTTATGCAAAGAAAACATGCAAGACACCAAACTTAGAAATCTTTAATGCTTAAACAATATGAATGCAAAAATGCACATGAAAAACAATAAAAGATACAAAACAAGAAAACATCAAGATCAAACAAGAAGACCTACCAAGAACAACTTGAAGATCATGAAGAACACTATGAATGCATGAATTTTTCGAAAAACAATGCATAAATTTTAAAAACATGCAATTGACACCAAACTTAAAAATTGACTCAAGACTCAAACAAGAAACACAAAATATTTTTGGTTTTTATGATTTTATTAATTTTTTTTTGTATTTTCTTTTATTTTTTTCGAAAAACATATAGGAAAAAGAAAATAAGAAATTCAAAATTTTTAATAAGAATTCCAAGAATCTTTCAATGTTGGCCTAAAGCTCCCATCCAGGGGTTGGACATGGCTTAATAGCCAGCCAGCTTTAGGATATAAATCAGACATGTAACAACTGATATTCCAATTAACTTGCCTCTATGCTGATGGTTGGAAGCCACAGTCCAAAAGAATTAGACATGGCTTTACAGCCAGCCAAGCTTCAACATGTTTCACGAAACACTAGAATTCATTCCTAAAAATTTAGAATAATTTTTGAAAACAAAAGGAAAATTTTTTTTTGAAAGATATTTTTGAAAACTTTTTGAAAACGCAATAAAAGAAAATTACCTAATCTAAGCAACAAGATGAACCGTCAGTTGTCCATACTCGAACAATCCTCGACAACGGCGCCAAAAACATGGTGCACAAAATTGTGATCTCTAACAATGGCATTCAACTTGGTATGCGCATCTACTAACTCAGCACTTTCTTCACAACTTCGCATCACTAACCAGCAAGTGTACTAGGTCGTCCAAGTAATAAACCTTACGTGAGTAAGGGTCAATCCCACAGAGATTGTTGGTATAAAGCAAGCTATGGTCATCTTGTAAATCTCAGTCAGGCAGATAATAAATGGTGATAGAGTTTTCGAATAATAATAATAAATAAATAGAAAATAAAGATAGAAAAACTTATGTAGATCATTGCTGAGAATTTCAGATAAGTGTACGGAGGTGCTTTGTCCCTGTTGGATCTCTGCTTTCCTACTGCCTTCCTTCAATCCTTCTTATTCCTTTCCATGGCAAGCTGTATGTAGGGCATCATCGTTGTCAATGGCTACATCCCATTCTCAAAGTAAAAAAGGTCCAAATGCTCTGTCAAGGCACGGCTAATCATCTGTCGGTTCTCGATCATGTCGGAATAGAATCCATTGATTCTTTTGCGTTTGTCATCATGCCCAACAATCGTGAGTTTGAAGCTCGTCACAGTCATTCAATCCCAGAATCGTACTTGGAATACCACAGACAAGGTTTAGACTTTCCGGATTCTCATGAATGCCGCCATCAATTCTAGCTTATACCACGAAGACTCTGATCTCACGGAATGGAAGGCTCGGTTGTCAGGCGAGGGCAACCATGTGTCGTGCATCAGGAATCCAAGAGATACACACTCTAGCTTTCGCTTGTAGAACGGAAGTGGTTGTCAGGCACGCGTTCATAAGGATGGATGATGATGAGTGTCACGGATCATCACATCCATCAGGTTGAAGTACGAATGGTACCTTAGAACAGGAATAAATTGAATTGAATAGAAAATAGTAGTAATTGCATTAAAACTTGAGGTACAGCAATGCTCCACACCCTTAATCTATGGTGTGTAGAAACTCCACCGTTGAAAATATAGAAGTAATCAAGGTTTAGGCATGGCCGAATGGCCAGCCCCCAAAACGAAAACCAAGATGTAAAAAATCCATATATGGAACCAAGATGTCAAATACAATAGTAAAATGTTCTATTTATACTATACTAGCTACTAGGGGTTTACAGAAGTAAGTAATTGATGCAGAAATCCACTTCCGGGGCCCACTTGGTGTGTGCTTGGGCTGAGCTTGATCTTTACACGAGCTGAGGCTTCTCTTGGAGTTGAACGCCAAGTTGTAACATGTTTTTGGCGTTCAACTCTGGTTCGTGACGTGTTTCTGGCGTTTGACTCCAGAATGCAGCATGGAACTGGCGTTGAGCGCCAATTTACATCATCTAAACTTGAATAAAGTGTGGACTATTATATATTGCTGGAAAGCTCTAGATGTCTACTTTCCAACGCAGTTAAGAGCATGCCATTTGGAGTTCTGTAGCTCCAAAAAATCTATTTCGAGTGCAAGGAGGTCAGATTCCAACAACATCAGCAGTCCTTTGTCAGCCTTTTATTAGAGTTTTGCTCAGGTCCCTCAATTTCAGCCAGAAAATATCTGAAATCATAGAAAAACACAAAAACTCATAGTAAAGTCCAGAAATGTGAATTTAGCATAAAAACTAATGAAAACATCCCTAAAAGTAGCTAGATCCTACTAAAAACTACCTGAAAACAATGCCAAAATGCGTATAAATTATCCGCTCATCAATCACCATTGTCAATGGCTACCATCCGTCCTCTCAGTGAAAATGGTCTAGGTGCACTGTCACCGCACGGCTAATCATCTGTCGGTTCTCACTCATGCTGGAATAGGATCCATTGATCCTTTTGCGTCTGTCACTACACCTAACCCTTGTGAGTTTGAAGCTCGTCACAGTCATTCAATCCCTGAATCCTACTCGGAATACCACTGACAAGGTTTAGACTTTCCAAATTCTCAAGAATGCTGCCAATGGATTCTAGCTTATACCACGAAGATTCTGATTAAGGAATCCAAGAGATACTCATTCAATCGAAGGTAGAACGGAGGTGGTTGTCAGACACGCATTCATAGATTGAGAATAGTGATGAGTGTCACAGATCATCACATTCATCATATTGAAGTACGAATGAACATCTTAGATAGAAACAAGCGTGTTTGAATAGAAAACAGAAATAGTTGCATTAATTCATCGAGACACTGCAGAGCTCCTCACCCCCAACAATGGAGTTCAGAGACTCATGCCGTCAAAAAGTACAAAGTTCAGATCTAAAATGTCATGAGGTACTGAATAAATCTCTAAAAGTTGTTTAAATACTAAACTAGTAACCTAGGTTTACAGAAAATGAGTAAACCAAGATAGATAGTACAGAAATCCACTTTCGGGGCCCACTTGGTGTGTGCTGGGGCTGAGACTTGAGTTTTTCACGTGCCTGGGCTGTTTCTGGAATTAAACGCCAGGTTGCAACCTGTTTTAGGCGTTTAACTCCAACCTGTAACCTGTTTCTGGCGTTTAACGCCAGAATAGAACATGAAACTGGCGTTAAACGCCAGTTTACGTCGTTTATATTCCAGCAAAGTATGAACTATTACATATTGCTGGAAAGCACTGGATGTCTACTTTCCAACCCAATTGAGAGCACGCCAATTGGACTCCTATAGCTCCAAAAAATCCATTCCGAGTGCAGGGAGGTCAGAATCCAACAACATCAGCAGTCCTTTTTTTAGCCTGAATTAGATTTTTGCTCAGACCCCTCAATTTCAGCCAGAAAATACCTGAAATCACAGAAAAACACACAAACTCATAGTAAAGTCCAGAAATATGAATTTTTTCTAAAAACTAACTAGAACATACTAAAAACTACATGAAAATACCCCTCAAAAAGCGTATAAAATATCCGCTCATCACAACACCAAACTTAAACTGTTGCTTGTCCCCAAGCAACTAGATAAATAAAATAGGATAAAAAGAAATAAAGAAGCAATAATATCTCAGAGCTTTAAGTGAAGCTCAGATTCTAATTAGATGAGCTGGACTAGTAGCTTTTTGCTTCTGAACAGTTTTGGCATCTCACTTTATCCTTTGAAATTCAGAATGATTGGCATCCATATGAACTCAGAATTCATATAGTGTTATTGATCCTCCTATTTCAGTATGTTGATTCTTGAACACAGTTACTTATGAGTCATGGCTGTGACCCTAAGCATTTTGTTTTCTAGTATTACCACCAGATACATAAATGCCACAGACACCTAACTGGGTGAACCTTTTCAGATTGTGACTCAGCTTTGCTAAAGTCCCCAGTTAGAGATGTCCAGAGTTCTTAGGCACACTCTTTTACTTTGGATCACGACTTTAACCACTCAGTCTCAAGCTTTTCACCTGGACCTTCATGACACAAGCACATGGTTAGGGACAGCTTGATTTAGCCGCTTAAGCCAGGATTTTATTCCTTTTAGGCCCTCCTTTCCATTGATGCTCAAAACCTTAGATCCTTTTTGCCCTTGCCTTTTGGTTTAAAGGGCTATTGGCTTTTTCTGCTGCTCCTTTTTTTTCACTGCTTTTTCTTGCTCCAAGGATCAATTTCATGATTTTTCAGATCATCAATAATATTTCTCTTGTTCATCATTTTCTCAAGAGCCAACAATTTTTGTAAAACTCGGTTAATTAACGGCTAATTAACCCATAAATGAGAATTTATTCTAGAAAGCCCTAAATGTGATTTTTATGGCTAAATGTGATAGAGGAGTTTGAGACGAGAATTTTGGTACCAATTTTATAGAATTCGGACCAAAATTGGACCGAACGGGCCAAACCGGGCCAATCGGACCCAAAGTGGGCCCTTGGCCCAACATACCTAAACCCTAAAATCCTAGTTTTCAGCATTCTCTCTCCTCACAACACTCAAACACGCTGAAAATTGGAAGAGAGGGGGGAAGAACATTCTCTCAACTTCTATCTCTCACTTGATCTTCAAACCACCATAACTTTTGATCTAGAGCTCCGATTGCCGCACCGTTTGTGGCCACGCGTTCATCGCGGAAAGCTCTACAAAACCCATACAATCAATCTTGAGGTAAGCCACGTTTTACTCTTCGATTTTCCAGCCTTGTTTTCGAGTTTCATGAGCAAAAATGTTGAGATTTTGCGCTCTTTGATGTTACAGGACCCAACTCTCTTGAAGGAGAAGGTTAATCTTGTCTTCTTGGACCTTGGGTGTGGTAAGATTCTCAACCCTAGTATAATTTGTGGTTCTATGATGTTTGGGTTTTGAGATGTTGTATATAGGTGTGATGATTGTGGCTTAGGTTGTGTATATGTGAATATTGGAGCTTGATTGGTGATATTGAAAAGCTTGAAAAGGGTTTGGTGGTGAAAAATCTGTTCTTGGAGGTGTTGAGGCCTTGAGAGCTTGAGAAAAAGTGGTTTGGAAGTGCTCCGATTGAGCTTGGAAAATCGACTAAGGTATGGTCTCAGTTTCTCGTATCTAATATGTAATGTGGTAGGAAATACTTAGGCTAGAGGCCCTAAGATAGGCATTGAATTGTTGGTGTTGTTGAATGGTTGATATATATGATGTGGTCATATATGTGATGATGATTATTGATGCCTTGATGATATGATGTATGAGAAATATGCATGTTGTGATATATGCTTGATGATTGGTTATGGTTGAATTGTGGGTTTAACCATGTTGATGGTGAGTATGATATTGATTGTGTATAATGATGATTTATTGGAATTGGTGTTGTTGAAAATTGGCATGAGGAAGAGTATATGATATGTCAATGTGTTTGAGTTTGAGCCACTTGGGGGAAGTGGGTTAAAATGATGGGATAGTGATTTTGTAAATTGTGGTAATGTCTCAATGTGTGAGTTGAGGAGGCTTGATGTTGAATTTGATATATTTTGATTGATTTCAAAGAAAAAGGATGAAATTGGCATGTTTTTATTGATTTTGAAAAGAGTTGAAAATGGCTTGTTTTGAAAATGGCATGTTGTGGTTTTGTATGAAAATATGGTTTTTGGGCATACTTTGACGGGACATAACTTGGACTACGGATCTCCGTTTTGTGCCAAATCTGTTTAGAAATGAAATTGGATCCGGGATGTCCATGCCGTTCGAAGAACGGGTGAAAAATGATTTAAAATGAAAAAGTTATGTCCGTTGGAAGCTTGGGGTTTAAATCTGTGAATTCTGCAGCTTTTTAACTTAGAAAATTTTTAGCAAAATGACCCCTCGCGCGTAGGCGCACTTGGCGCGTACGCGAAGTTCTTCAAGAAAAGCCATCCACGCGTGCGCGTGATGTGCGCGGGCGCACCGATGTGCTGCACCCAATGCCCAGCCATTTTGCCAAAGAGTTGTGCCAAAACTGTGCCAGCTTTGTGCCTGGGGCACGAGAGCACCCACCCGTACGCGTGCGCGTCGTTTGGCTATTTTTCAATCCACGCGTTAGCGTGCATGACGCTTACGCGTCGATGAGTTTTTGAGGCCATCCACGCGTGCGCGTACGCGTGGCCCTGTTTTCATCCCAAAGTTGATTTTTGAGTTTTAAAAGCCAAATCTCATACTTCTAAGCCTCCGATCTCACCACTTATGTCTTAAATCATTATGATATGCCTAGCTATTAGAAAAGGAGCTAGGGAGAGTGGTAACTTGTGAGTGAAGTAAGGGAAAAATGAATGATCAATGAGGATCAAAGATGTTCATGTGAGAGGCGGAGGATGGTGGTGGAAGTGCTTGTTATGCCATGGGCCGAAAGGCCATAATTGTTAATGAAATGGCTGGTTATGTATTTAACCGTGAGCCGGATGGCTAGATTATTGCCGTGTTACGGCGGAGCCATGATTATGGCTAAGTATAAATGCATATATGTTGTTGAATGAATTGTGAATGTTGCACTTCTACTGTTGGAGATGAGAGTTTCCCTGGAAGGAAGCAGTGGCTAGCCACCACGTGCTCCAGGTTGAGACTCGAAGCTCTTTTGACACTATGTCGTAAGGGTGACCGGGCACTGTGAAAGCCCCGGATGAGCTTGCCCCCGTAAATATTCGCCAGTGAAGGTGATGGATATAGATCATGATTATGATCAAGTTTATAATGAGTATAACTCGAGTTGGGGATGCGCGACAGAGGGACAGTCCAATGGTTAGCCACCAGGACTTGTCGGGTCGGCTCTATAAACGACAGATGATATCATCAGCCACTAGGGACAGGCATTCATCATATGCATACTATATGAATTGTTTGAGATTGCCTATTTGACTGCATATTACTTGCTAATTGTCTAAATGCCTTAATTATTCCTATTTGTATATTCCTTGTTTGATATAACTGTGTTTGCTACATTATACTCCTGCTGGTGGTTGGGAGGTCTGAAGGAATTGGAAAGGGAAGTATTAGTTAGACTGAAGAAATCTTTAGTCAGATGCCCTTTTATGGTTTAGCTTGCTTATAAGCTTTGAATTATCTGGAGGAAGTTCTAGGATTGCCTTCGGCTTTCCTCTACTATTATGTATTATATATGTGGAACCTGTTACCATGTTGGGGACCTTTGGTTCTCACCCATGCGAATTTTGTGGTTTTCAGATGCAGGACGTGAGGTTTCCCGCTGAGGCATGCTGGAGACTTCTAGATTTGCGAAGATCCTTTGTTTTCGGGACTATGTTTTGGTTTATATGTTTTGCTTAGATACTTTTATCTCCATTAAATAATACAAACTGTGATGACTCCTCTTATGGGAGATTTTGGAGAATAGGTTTTTTGTATTTGTGTCCCTTTGGGTTTCTTTGGGGTTTTCCTTATTTTATCATATGTATATATTGCTATATGCTCGAACCGGTTATCTTCGCAGCCGGATTTTGAGTCTTGATATTCCTGTTTTTGACACTCATATGTATATATATAATCTCGCGTTGGTTTATCCTTGTTCATTACGTTATCGATCAGAGTGTTGCGCTTTTGAGTTGCGATTTTTGTTTACCCCTTTTTCTACAAAGGCTCTTAGTTATAATCAATCATTCATACTACTATATGTACTAAATTTTTATTTTAGAGGTCGTAATACCTTGCCATCTCTGAATTATGACTTAAGCATAAGACTCTGTATGGTAAAGTGTTACATTATGGTATCAGAGCAGTTCGTTCCTGTAGAGCCTGAGGGATGGACTGACTATGCTTCTGTGCATTCTCTGTGTGTGTGTTATGTGCTATTAGTATATCTGCTTGATATAATTGGCATAAACGTTCATGAGCATGCATTTGGGGCCTTGAAGTACTAGACTTTCGATATTGAGACTGATCAACTTAATATCGATTCTTTGGTGTGTATAGGAACCAGATGGCACCTCGTGGATGCGGTAGAGGTAGTGTGAGAGGTCGTATGAATGCTCGTGCGCCGGAGAATAACCCTAATGACCCGGTGAACTTTATGACTGCGTTGGAGAACATGGCTGCTGCTATGCAAGCCACTGCTGAGGCTCTTGGTCAACAGATGAACAACCATGGTAATGATGGAGGTGGAGTTCAGGGCCCGATGACACTGGCAAACTTTTTGAAGGTTAATCCACCTAAGTTCAAGGGGACTACTAGCCCGACTGAGGCTGATACATGGTTTCAGGCTATAGAGCGAGCACTGCAAGCACAAGTGGTACCTGAAGGACAGCGTGTCAAGTTTGCTACCTATATGCACACTGGTGAAGCATTGCATTGGTGGCAAGGAATTCGACGCCTCCTGCAGCAGGGCGATGATTATATCACCTGGGATGTCTTTCAAGAGGAGTTCTATAAGAAGTACTTTCCAACTTCTGCTAGAACGGCCAAGGAGCTTGAATTGTTACGGCTGAAGCAGGGTACTATGTCCGTATCTGAGTATACTGACAAGTTTGAGGAGCTGTTCAGATTCTCTCGTATGTGTCAAGGGACTTCAGTGGAACATGAGGAATGGAAGTGTGTTAAGTATGAAGGAGGACTCCGAAGTGATATCTTCAGTTCAATAGGACCAATGGAGATCAGGACTTTCTACGAATTGGTGAACAACTGTAGGGTTGCTGAAGAGTGTGTGAAAAGGGCAACCGCTGAGAAAGAGAGTCACAAAGGATCATTCCCACAGAACCGAGGGAAGAGCTTTGCACATAGAGGTCCGTCTTTCAAGAGGAGAAGCTCTTTCAGGAGACCTAACAACAACTCCTCCCAAGGAAAGAAGTTTGGGAAAAAGCCTCAGAATGATCAAGCTTGTACTAGATGTGGGAGTCACCATCCGGGAGCACCATGCAAGGCCGGATGGGGTTTGTGCTACAATTGTGGAAAGGCGAGGCATTAAGTCGCCAGTTATCCGGAGAAGCAGAAACAAGGTGCTGGGAAGGCACAACAGACTGGTCGGGTGTTCACCACTTCAGCTATAGGTGCTGAGGGATCTGAGACACTCATTCAAGGTAACTGTGAAATAGCTGGTCAAACTTTAAATGCTTTATTTTCGGGAGCATCGCATTCATTCATTTCATTTGAGAAAGCCCATGAGTTAGGATTGAAGATCGTAACCTTAGGTTATGATCTAAGAGTGTATAATGCTACCCATGAAGCCATGGTGACTAGGCTAGGATGCCCGGAAGTTTCCTTTAGGTTCAAGCAGCGTGATTTTGTTCATAATTTAGTCTGCTTGCCGATGATCGGTCTTGATCTTATCTTGGGATTGGACTGGTCATCTAAGAACCATGTTCTGCTTGATTGTTCTACAAAGTCGGTGTACCTTATGCCGGAAGATACAGAAGGGCCGGTCATGGTGAATAATTATTACTTGAATTCGATGATGGTGAAATGTTCTGGAATCGAATGTCAGGGCATCCTATTGTTAACCGCGGGCGTTTCGGGTGATGATCAAAGGTTGGAACAGATTTCGGTTGTGTGTGAGTTTTCGGAAGTGTTTCCCGATGATATTGATGAGTTTCTACCTAACCGAGAGGTTGAGTTTGCTATTGAATTGGTGCCCGGGGCGGGACCAATCTCAAGTGCTCCTTATAGGATGTCACCGTTAGAGATGGACGAGCTAAAGTCTCAGTTAGAGGATTTGTTGGGTAAGAATTTTATCCGACCAAGTGTCTCTCTGTAGGGTGCTCCAGTGTTACTGGTAAAGAAGAAGGATGGGAGTATGCGGCTCTGTGTGGATTACAGGCAGCTAAACAAGGTCATAATAAAGAATAAGTACCCATTGCCGAGAATTGATGATCTCATGGATCAGTTACAAGGAGCTGGAGTTTTCTCCAAGATCAATTTGCGATCCGGTTATCACCAGATAAGGGTGAGGGGTGAGGATATCCCTAAGACCACTTTCAGGACTCGTTATGGTCATTACGAGTACACTGTAATGTCCTTTGGGTTGACGAACGCTCCTGCAGTATTCATGGATTACATGAACAGAATTTTCCGTCTGTTTCTGGATAAATTTGTTGTTGTCTTCATTGACGACATACTAATTTATTCCAAAACTGAAGAAGAGCATGCGGAACACTTGAGGACCGTGTTGCAGATTCTAAAGGAGAAGAAACTCTATGCAAAACTGTCTAAGTGTGAGTTTTGGAAGAGTGAGGTGAAGTTTTTGGGTCACGTGGTGAGTAAGAAGGGAATAGCCGTAGATCCAACTAAGGTGGAGGCTGTGATGGATTGGAAGCAACCAACCACCGTAACAGAGATAAGGAGTTTTCTGGGCTTAGCTGGCTATTACCGAAGGTTTATCAAGGGCTTTTCACAGATAGCTTTGCCAATCACAAAGTTAACCCGCAAAGACACTCCGTTTGTTTGGACTCCTGAGTGCGAGGAGAGCTTTCAGGCATTGAAGAAAAAGTTGACCAATGCACCTGTGTTAGTGTTACCTGAGCTGAACGAGCCTTTTGAGGTGTACTGTGATGCCTCATTAAAGGGTCTAGGGTGCGTGCTGATGCAGCATAATAATGTGGTGGCGTATGCCTCACGACAGTTGAGACCACATGAAGTTAATTATCCTACGCACGACTTGGAGCTTGCTGCGGTCGTGTTTGCGCTAAAGGTGTGGAGGCATTACCTCTATGGGGTTAAATTCCAAGTTTTCTCTGATCATAAGAGCTTGAAGTACCTATTTGACCAGAAAGAGCTTAATATGAGACAGAGAAGGTGGATGGAATTGTTGAAGGACTACGACTTTGAGTTGCATTACCATCCGGGAAAGGCGAATGTAGTGGCGGATGCGTTAAGTCGGAAGTCGTTATATGCGGCTTGGATGATGCTTCAAGAGGAGAAGTTACTCAAGGGATTCAAGAGTCTAAAAATTGGTGCTCGAAAAGTATCCAGAACCTTGTGTTTGAGCCGATTAGAAATCTCAAGTGACTTTAAGTCCGAACTCCTAAAGGCTCATCAAAATGATGCAGCGTTATGGAAGGTGTTGCCGGCTATTGAGCAAGAAAAACAATGGAGAGTGTCGGAAGAAAAAGATGGGCTATGGAGATTCAAGGGTAGGATCATTATGCCGGATGTTGGCACTTTGAGGCAAGATATCTTAAAGGAGGTACACAAAAGCGGATTCTCCATTCACCCGGGAAGTACTAAGATGTACCATGATTTAAAGGCGATGTTTTGGTGGCCGGGTATGAAGAATGATGTGGCGGAATATGTTTCAAAGTGCTTAACTTGTCAAAAGGTAAAAATTGAACATCAAAGACCTTCCGGGATGTTGCAACCTTTAGAGATTTCACAATGGAAGTGGAAAAGTATTGCAATAAACTTTTTACCCATTCGGATGACTTACACCCTTGAGGAGCTAGCACGGTTGTACATAAAGGAGATTGTGAGACTTCATGGTGTACCTGCTACTATAATCTCTGATAGAGATCCTCGTTTCACTTCAAGGTTTTGGGGCGCATTTCAAAAAGCTTTTGGAACCCGATTAAGCTTGAGCACGGCTTACCATCCTCAAACAGATGGTCAATCCGAGAGGACGATCCAAACACTAGAGGATATGTTGAGAGCTTGTGTTTTGGACCAACCGGCGAGTTGGGATCGGTATATGCCATTAATGGAGTTTGCATACAATAATAGTTATCATGCGAGCATTGGAATGGCTCCGTATGAGGCCTTGTATGGGAGGAAATGTCAATCTCCACTATGTTGGTATGAAGCTGGAGAGAAAAGCTTGTTGGGGCCAGAAATGATAGCTGAGACCACTGAACAAGTCAAGAAAATCCGAGATAGGATGCTTACGACGCCGAGTCGTCAAAAGAGTTACGCCGATCAGAGGCGAAAGCCCTTAGAATTTGAGGAAGGAGACCATGTCTTCCTTAAGGTTACCCCGACCACGGGAGTAGGTAGGGCGATTAAAGCAAAGAAGTTGAATCCTCGATACATTGGTCCATTTCAGATCCTGGAGAGGATTGGACCGGTGGCGTATCGGATGGCTCTACCACCTCATCTTTCGAACCTGCACGACGTGTTTCACGTGTCGCAGCTTCAGAAGTACACTCCCGATGCTAGCCATGTGTTAGAACCTGAGTCGGTTCAGTCAAGAGAAGATTTGACGCTTTCAGTGGCTCCGGTCAGAATTGATGATACTAGTATCAAACGATTGCGTGGAAAAGAGGTTTCATTAGTCAAAGTGGCTTGGAGTCGAGGCGGCGTTGAGGAACACATTTGGGAACTTTAGTCGGAGATGCGAGCGGATTATCCGCACTTATTCTCAGGTATTTGCATTTGAATTTTGTGGGCAAAATTCCCAATTAGGTGGGTAGAATATAAAACCCGGTTAATTAACGGCTAATTAACCCATAAATGAGAATTTATTCTAGAAAGCCCTAAATGTGATTTTTATGGCTAAATGTGATAGAGGAGTTTGAGACGAGAATTTTGGTACCAATTTTATAGAATTCGGACCAAGATTGGACCGAACGGGCCAAACCGGGCCAATCGAACCCAAAGTAGGCCCTTGGCCCAACATAACAAAACCCTAAAACCCTAGTTTTTAGCATTCTCTCTCCTCACAACACTCAAACACGCTGAAAATTGGAAGAGAGGGGGGAAGAACACTCTCTCAACTTCTATCTCTCATCTTCAAACCACCATAACTTTTGATCTAGAGCTCCGATTGCCGCACCGTTTACGGCCACGCGTTCACCGCGGAGAGCTCTACAAAACCCATACAATCAATCTTGAGGTAAGCCACGTTTTGCTCTTTAAATTTCCAGCCTTATTTTCGAGTTTCAAGAGCAAAAATGTTGAGATTTTGGGCTCTTTGATGTTATAGGACCCAACTCTCTTGAAGGAGAAGGTTAATCTTGTCTCCTTGGACCTTGGGTGTGGTAAGATTCTCAACCCTAGTATAATTTGTGGTTCTATGATGTTTGGGTTTTGAGATGTTGTATATGGGTGTGATGATTGTGGCTTAGGTTGTGTATATGTGAATATTGGAGCTAGATTGGTGATATTGAAAAGCTTGAAAAGGATTTGGTGGTGAAAATCTGTTCTTGGAGGTGTTGAGGCCTTGAGAGCTTGAGGAAATGTGGTTTGGAAGTGCTCCGGTTGAGCTTGGAAAATCGGCTAAGGTATGGTCTTAGTTTCTCGTATCTAATATGTAATGTGGTAGGAAATACTTAGGCTAGAGGCCCTAAGATAGGCATTGAATTGTTGGTGTTGTTGAATGGTTGATATATATGATGTGGTCATATATGTGATGATGATTATTGATGCATTGATGGTATGATGTATGAGAAATATGCATGTTGTAATATATGCTTGATGATTGGTTATGGTTGAATTGTGAGTTGAACCATGTTGATGGTAAGTATGATATTGATTATGTACAATGATGATTTATTGGAATTGGTGTTGTTGAAAATTGGCATGAGGAAGAGTATATGATATGTCAATGTGTTTGAGTTTGAGCCACTTGGGGGAAGTGGGTTAAAATGATGGGATAGTGATTTTGTAAATTGTGGTAAAGTCTCAATGTGTGAGTTGAGGAGGCTTGATGTTGAATTTGATATATTTTGATTGATTTCAAAGAAAAAGGATGAAATTGGCATGTTTTGATTGATTTTAAAAAGAGTTGAAAATGGCTTGTTTTGAAAATGGCATGTTGTGGTTTTGTATGAAAATATGGTTTTTGGGCATACTTTGACGGGACATAACTTGGACTACGGATCTCCGTTTTGTGCCAAATCTATTTAGAAATGAAATTGGATCCGGGATGTCCATGCCGTTCGAAGAACGGGTGAAAAATGATTTAAAATGAAAAAGTTATGTCCGTTGGAAGCTTGGGGTTTAAATCTGTGAATTCTGCAGCTTTTTAACTTAGAAAATTTTTAGCAAAATGACCCCTCGCGCGTAGGCGCACTTGGCGCGTACGCGAAGTTCTTCAAGAAAAGCCATCCACGCGTGCGCGTGATGTGCGCGGGCGCACCGATGTGCTGCACCCAATGCCCAGCCATTTTGCCAAAGAGTTGTGCCAAAACTGTGCCAGCTTTGTGCCTGGGGCACGAGAGCACCCACCCGTACGCGTGCGCGTCGTTTGGCTATTTTTCAATCCACGCGTTAGCGTGCATGACGCTTACGCGTCGATGAGTTTTTGAGGCCATCCACGCGTGCGCGTACGCGTGGCCCTGTTTTCATCCCAAAGTTGATTTTTGAGTTTTAAAAGCCAAATCTCATACTTCTAAGCCTCCGATCTCACCACTTATGTCTTAAATCATTATGATATGCCTAGCTATTAGAAAAGGAGCTAGGGAATGTGGTAACTTGCGAGTGAAGCAAGGGAAAAATGAATGATCAATGAGGATCAAAGATGTTCATGTGAGAGGCGGAGGATGGTGGTGGAAGTGCTTGTTATGCCATGGGCCGAAAGGCCGTAATTGTTAATGAAATGGCTGGTTATGGATTTAACCGTGAGCCGGATGGCTAGATTATTGTCGTGTTATGGCGGAGCCATGATTATGGCGGGGCCATGATTATGGCTAAGTATAAATGCATATATGCTGTTGAATGAATTGTGAATGTTGCACTTCCGCTGTTGGAGATGAGAGTTTCCCTGGAAGGAAGCAGTGGCTAGCCACCACGTGCTCCAGGTTGAGACTCGAAGCTCTTTTGACCCTATGTCGTAAGGGTGACCGGGCACTGTGAAAGCCCCGGATGAGCTCGCCCCCGTAAATATTCACTAGTGAAGGTGATGGATATAGATCATGATTATGATCAAGTTTATGATGAGTATAACTCGAGTTGGGGATGCACGACAGAGGGACAGTCCAATGGTTAGCTACCAGGACTTGTCGGGTTGGCTCTATAACCGACAGATGATATCATCAGCCACTAGGGACAGGCATTCATCATATGCATACTATATGAATTGTTTGAGATTGCCTATTTGACTGCATATTACTTGCTAATTGTCTAAATGCCTTAATTATTCCTATTTGTATATTCCTTGTTTGATATAACTGTGTTTGCTACATTATACTCCTGCTGATGGTTGGGAGGTCTAAAGGAATTTGAAAGGGAAGTATTAGTTAGACTGAAGAAATCTTTAGTCAGATGCCCTTTTATGGTTTAGCTTGCTTATAAGCTTTGAATTATCTGGAGGAAGTTCTAGGATTGCCTTCGGCTTTCCTCTACTATTATGTATTATATATGTGGAAGCTGTTACCATACTGGAGACCTTTGGTTCTCACCCATGCAGATTTTGTGGTTTTCAGATGCAGGACGTGAGGTTTCCCGCTGAGGCATGCTGGAGACTTCTAGATTTGCGAAGATCCTTTGTTCTCGGGACTATGTTTTGCTTAGATACTTTTATCTCCATTAAATAATACAAACTGTGATGACTCCTCTTATGGGAGATTTTGGAGAATAGGTTTTTTGTATTTGTGTCCCTTTGGGTTTTCTTTGGGGTTTTCCTTATTTTATCATATGTATATATTGCTATATGCTCGGACCGGTTATCTTCGCAGCCGGATTTTGAGTCTTGATATTCCTATTTTTGACACTCATATGTATATATATAATCTCGCGTTGGTTTATCCTTGTTCGTTACGTTATCGATCGGAGTGTTGCGCTTTTGAGTTGCGATTTTTGTTTACCCCTTTTTCTACAAAGGCTCCTAGTTATAATCAATCATTCATACTACTATATGTACTAAATTTTTATTTTAGAGGTCGTAATACCTTGCCATCTCTGAATTATGACTTAAGCATAAGACTCTGTATGGTAGGGTGTTACAATTTTAACATTCATAAAATTCAATATAAAAAATATGCACTATTCAGGCATTCATTCAGAAGACAAGAAGTATTGCCACCACATATAAATAATTAGAATTTTCCTTATTAAAAACTCGAAAAAAATTATTGCCTCTTTATTCTAAAAATCTGCTATTTTATTCATGTTTGATGATGATGAGAAAAATAAATTATATCTTAATTAGTGATAAAATCAAAATAGAGATACTAATTACTACTACTCATATATAACTTCTAAGGTAAATTCCTAATAAGAACAATTATCACAGAGTTAAGGCTAAGATTAGGACTCAACAACCTTTATTTTGGGAGGTGGATGCTCCTTTAGTCTGTGGGGTGCTTGGCCCTTCAAGAGATAGCTTCTGACGCTTCAGTTCCTTAAGTTCACGCCTTTGCTCTTCTTGTTCCCCAAGCAGTCTGCAAAGCATGCTACTTTGATTTTGCTGTTCTTCCTTTAATTGGTCCATAGCTTCTTGCAACTTGGTGACAGATGCTTCAAGACGCTCCCAGTATTCAATTTGAGGGATTCCCAGGAGGAACTCCTGTGCTTTCCTCTTGATGTGGTCGTCCTGCACTTGTTGTCCTTCCATTGACTTTTTGGTGATTGGTTGCTCAACTAAGATATACTCATTTACTCCCATCTTCACCCCAACATCTTTACATAGCATAGAGATTAAGCTTGGATAAGCCAATTTGGCATCTTTGGAGTTCTTATTTGCAATTGTGTAAAGTTCACAAGAGATCAGCTGATGTACTTCCACTTCTTTTTCCAACATAATACAATAGATCATTACTTCTCTTTTGATGGTGACTTCAGAGCGGTTGCTAGTGGGCAGTATATAACGCCCGATGAAGTCCAACCAGCCTCTGACAACTGGTTTGAGATCTCCTCTCTTGAGTTGGTTTGGGACATCCTTTGTGTTGGTTGTCCACTTGGTTCCAGGGAGGCATATGTCCTCTAGAATTTTGTTCAAGCCCTTATTTGTTCTCATCATTCTCCTATAGAAGATATCTCTTATTTTGTCAGGGTGGAGGTGAACAATCTTCCCTCTGACCAGAGTTCGATAGTCATAGAAGGCGGTTCCAGCTATTCTCTGCCTGTCTGTTTGCCACAGATTAGAATAGAATTCCTGAACCATGTTTCTTTCCACCTTTGTTTCAGGATTAGCTAGGATTTCCCAGCTCCTGTTTCAAATTTGCTCTTGGATCTCCGGATATTCGTCTTCTTTCAGATCAAATTTAACTTCCGTGATCACTGACCTTAGACCCATTATTTTGTAGTAATGGTCTAAATGTTCTTTGGTTAAGAACTTCCCTTGATTCCAAAGTGGTTTTGGAATATTCTCTTTCTTGCCTCTTGGAGTGGTTTGTTTTCCCTTAGGAGCCATGATCTTAGTGGGTATTGGTTTAGTGATCACGGATAAACACACCAAACTTAGAGGTTTGCTTGTCCTCAAGCAAAAGAAAGGAAAGGAGAGGGATAGAGGGAGAGCCAAGTCTGAATTGTGGAGGAGAGGAGTGAGGCCGAATGTAGATTTAAAGGGAAGGGGGTGGGTTTTCAAAAATTTTGAAGAAGATATGATTTGTAAAAGATAAGTATGATAGGAAAAAGATGCACTTTTAAAATTTAAAAGATATGAATAATAGGAAAGATATTTGAAAAAGATAGATTTGTTTTGAAAAAGATATTGTGAAGATTTGAAAAAGATATTGATGTGTTGAAAAGATTTGAGAGGGAAAAGAGATAGATTTGTTTTGAAAAAGATTTGAAAAGAAGTTGAAGAGGATTTAAAAAAGATTTATGTTTAGAATTAAGATACATTTGATATCTTTGAAAAAGAATTTGAAAAATTAGGATTTGTAATATGTTTATGCAAGAAATTATGGATGGAGACATGAAAATTTGAAAAAAAATCAAGTTGGGAACAAAAACTTCCTCCCTTCCACAATCCTAGCATTAAACGCCCAACTGCTGCATGTTTTGGGCGTTTAACACCCAGTTGGTGCTTGGTCTGGGCGTTTAATGCCCAACTGTTGCTTCTAGCTGGCGTTAAATTCCAGAAACTCCTTTATCACTGGGCGTTTTTTTGAACGCCCAGAACGCTGTAAATCTGGCGTTAAACGCCCAGAAGCTGCTTCTTTCTGGCATTTAACGCCCAGATGGCTATCTCTACTGGTGTTTTCACACCAGTGAGCTTCTTTTTGCTATTTTATCCTCTGAATCCTTCTGTAACTCTGTGAACTCATGCAATTGCTATTTTACCTTGAAGATAATTAATATGAACCTGTAAAATTATCATTTAATTAACAAATAAGCTTTGTTAATGGCTGGGTTGCCTCCTAGCAAGCGCTTCTTTATTGTCTTTAGCTAGACTATTACTGAGCTTTAATCAAGTCTCAGTTTTGAGCATTCTTGCTCAAAATTGCTTTCAAGATAATGTTTGACTCTCTGTCCATTAACAATGAATTTTTTGTTAGAGTCATTATCCTGAAGCTCTACATATCCATATGGTGACACACTTGTAATCACATATGGTCCTCTCCACCGGGATTTCAACTTTCTGGGGAATAATCTGAGCCTAGAGTTAAACAGCAGAACTTTCTACCCTGGTTCAAAGGCTCTGGATGACAGCTTCTTATCATGCCATCTTTTTGCTTTCTCTTTGTAAATTTTTGCATTTTCGAAAGCATTGAGTCTGAATTCCTCTAGCTCATTTAACTGGAGCAATCATTTTTCTCCAGCTAACTTGGCATCAAGGTTTAGGAATCTGGTTGCCCAGTAGGCCTTGTGTTCCAGTTCCACTGGCAAGTGACAGGCTTTTCCATACACAAGCTGGTATGGAGAAGTCCTTATAGGAGTCTTGAATGCTGTTTTGTATGCCCACAGAGCATCATCCAAGCTTCTTGCCCAATCCCTTCTACGGTTAATCATAGTCCGTTCCAGGATTCTTTTAAGTTCTCTATTAGAGACTTCAGCTTGCCCATTTGACTGTGGATGATATGGAGTTGCCACCCTGTGGCTAACTCCATATCGAACCATAGCAGAGTAAAGCTGTTTATTGCAGAAATGAGCGCCCCATCACTGATTAGTACTTTAGGGACACCAAATCTGCTGAAGATGTATTTCTGGAGGAATTTCAGCATTGTCTTAGTATCATTAGTGGGTGTTGTAATAGCCTCCACCCATTTAGATACATAATCCACTGCCACCAGAATATAAGTATTTGAGTATGATGGTGGGAAAGGCCCCATGAAGTCAATACCCCATACATCAAACAACTCAATCTCCAAGATCCCTTGTTGAGGCATGGCATAACCGTAAGGTAGATTACCAGATCTTTGGCAACTGTCATAATTACGTACAAACTCTCGAGAGTCTTTATAGAGAGTAGGCCAGTAGAAGCCACATTGGAGGACTCTTGTGGCTATTCGCTCACTTCCAAAATGTCTCCATACTGTGATCCATGACAATGCCAGAGGATCTTCTGTGCTTCTTCTTTAGGCACACATCTACGGATTACTCCATCTGCACATCTCTTGAAGAGATATACTTCATCCCACAAATAGTACTTCGCATCCGAGATCAATTTCTTTGATTGCTGCCTACTATAATCTTTGGGTATGAATCTCACAGCCTTGTAGTTTGCAATATCTGCAAACCATGGTACTTCCTGGATGGCAAAGAGTTGCTCATCCAGAAAGTTTTCAAAAATCTCAGTAAGAGGGAGGGACGCCCCTTCTACTGGTTCTATTCGGGACAGGTGATCTGCTACTTAGTTCTCTGACCCTTTTCTGTCTCTTATTTCTATATCAAACTCTTGCAGAAGCAACACCCATCTTATGAGTCTGGATTTTGAATCCTGCTTTGTGAGTAGATATTTAAGAGTAGCATGGTCAGTGTACACAATCACTTTTGATCCTACTAAATAAGATCTGAACTTGTCAATGGCGTAAACCACCGCAAGTAACTCTTTTTCTGTGGTTGTGTAGTTCTTTTGTGCGGCATTTAAAACACGACTGGCATAATAAATGACGTGCAGAAGCTTGTCATGCCTTTGTCCCAATACTGCACCAATGGCATGGTCACTGGCATCATACATTTGTGACCAGCTTAGCTTTCAGAGTCTCAAATGCCTGCAGACACTCTTATCAAAGATAAATGGCGTGTCAGCAGCTAGCAGATTACTCAGAGGTTTTGCAATTCTTGAAAAATCTTTTATAAACCTCCTATAGAATCCTGCATGCCCCAGAAAGCTTCTGATTGCCTTAACATTGGCAGGTGGTGGTAATTTTTCAATTACCTCTACCTTAGCTTGATCCACCTCTATTCCCTTGTTCGAAATTATGTGCCCAAGGATAATTCCTTTAGTCACCATAAAGTGACATTTCTCCCAGTTTAAAACCAGGTTAGTCTCTTGGCACCTCTTTAGAACAAGTGCTAGATGGTCAAGACAGGAGCTGAATTAGTCTCCAAATACTGAAAAGTCATCCATGAAGACTTCCGGAAATTTTTCCACCATATCAGAGAAAATAGAGAGCATACACCTTTGAAAGGTTGCAGGTGCATTGCACAGACCAAATGGCATCCTTCTGTATGCAAATACTCCAGATAGACATGTGAATGCTGTTTTTTCTTTATCCTGGGGATCTACTGCAATTTGATTATAACCTAAATATCCATCCAGAAAGCAGTAGTAATCATGACCTGCTAGTCTTTCTAGCATCTGGTCTTTGAATGGTAAAGGAAAATGATTCTTTCTGGTAGCTGTATTAAGCCTTCTGTAATCAATACACATACGCCACCCTGTAACTGTTCTTGTAGGAACCAGTTCATTTTTTTCAATATGAACCACTGTCATGCCACCCTTCTTAGGGACGACTTGGACAGGGCTTACCCAGGGACTATCAGAAATAGGATAAATAATCCCAGCCTCTAGTAATTTAGTGACCTCCTTCTGCACCACTTCCTTCATGACTAGATTCAGCTGCCTCTGTGGTTGAACCACTGGCTTAGCGTCATCCTCCAATAGGATCTTGTGCATGCATCTGGCTAGGCTAATGCCCTTAAGATCACTGATGGACCACCCAAGAGCTGTCTTATGTGTCCTCAGCACTTGAATTAATGCTTCCTCTTCCTGTGGCTCTAAGGTAGAGCTTATGATTATAGAAAAAGTGTCACCTTCTCCCAGAAATATATATTTCAGGGATGGTGGTAATGGTTTGAGCTCGGGTTTAGGAGGTTTCTCCTCTTCCTGAGGGATTTTCAAAGGTTCTATTATTCTCTCTAGTTCCTCCAGATCAGGCTGAACATCTTTAAAGATATTCTCTAGCTCTTATTCGAGACTCTCAGTCATATTGACCTCTTTCACCAGAGAGTCAATAATATCAATGCTCATGCAGTCGTTTGGGGTGTCTGGATGCTGCATAGCTTTGACAACATTCAACTTAAACTCGTTCTCATTGACTCTCAGGGTTAATTCCCCTTTTTGGATGTTAATGAGGGTTCGTCCAGTTGCTAGGAAAGGTCTTCCTAGAATGAGAGTTGCACTCTTGTGCTCCTCCATTTCCAGCACCACAAAGTCAGTGGGAAAGGCAAATGGCCCAACCTTGACAATCATGTCTTCAATCACGCCTTATGGGTATTTAATGGAGCCATCAGCAAGTTGGATGCAGGTATTAGGTTTATACTTGCTCCAAGATCACATAGAGCTTTCTTGGTACAAGTACCCTCTAATGTGCATGGTATCATGAAGCTTCCAGGATCTTTAAGCTTCTCTGATAAGCTTTTCAGAATGACTGCACTGCATTCTTCAGTGAGGTAAACTTTTTCAGTTTCTCTCCAATCCTTCTTATGACTTAAGATCTCTTTCATGAACTTAGCATAAGAGGATATTTGCTCAAGTGCCTCTGCAAACGGAATCTTTATTTCAAGAGTCCTGAGATAGTCTGCAAAGTGGACAAATTGCTTATCCTGTTTCGCTTGGCGGAGTTTCTGAGGATAAGGTATTTTGGCTTTGTATTCCTTAACCTTAGTTGCTGCAGGTTTATTTCCTACAGATGTGGTTGGAGAAGCCTTTTTAGAGGGGTTGCTATCAACACTTGTATGTGTCTGATCCCTCACTGGCGTTTGAACGCCAGGGTTGGAAGCTGGATTGGCGTTGGACGCCAACTTCTTACCTGTTTCTGGCATTTGAACGCCAGAACTAAGCTTCCATTGGGCGTTTAACGCCAACTCATTGCCTGTTTGTGGCGTTTGAACGCTAGAACTGAGCATGGGTTGGGCGTTTAACGCCAGCTCTTCACCCTTTTCTGGCGTTTGAACGCCAGAATTATTCCTCTCTGGGCTCTTACTATCCTCAGAGGGATTTTGGGTAGCAGTTTGTTCATTTCTTGGCTTCCTACTACCTTGAAGTGAGGTATTTAATGTTTTCCCACTTCTTAATTGAACTGCTTGGCACTCTTCTGTTATTTGTTTTGATAACTGCTGTTCTGTTTGCTTCAACTGTACTTCCATATTCTTATTAGCCTTTCTTGTGTCTTGTAGTATCTCCTTGAATTCGGCTAGCTGCTTTGTTAGAAAATCTAATTGCTGATTGAATTCAGTAACTTGTTCTGCAGGACTGAGTTCAGCAGTTAATGTTTTAGCCTCTTCTTTCATGGAAGGTTCACTACTTAGGTACAGATGCTGATTTCTAGCAAATGTATCAATGAGCTCTTGAGCTTCTTCAATTGTCTTTCTCATGTGTATAGATCCACCAGCTGAGTGGTCCAAAGACATCTGAGCTTTCTCTGTAAGTCCATAATAGAAGATGTCTAACTGCACCCACTCTGAAAATATTTCAGAGGGGCATTTTCTTAGCATCTCTCTGTATCTCTCCCAGGCATCATAAAGAGATTCATTATCTCCTTGTTTAAAGCCTTGGATGTTCAGCCTTAGCTGTGTCATCTATTTTGGAGGGAAATATTGATTCAGGAATTTTTTGATAGTTGTTTCCATGTCCTTATGCTAGCCTTAGGTTGGTTATTTAACCACCTCTTAGCTTGGTCTTTTATAGCAAATGGAAATAGTAATAATCTGTAGACATCCTGATCTACTTCTTTATCATGAACTGTGTCAGCAATTTGTAAAAACTGTGCCAGAAACTCTGTAGGTTCTTCCTGTGGAAGACCGAAATACTGGCAACTTTGCTGCACCATGATAATGAGCTGAGGATTCAACTCAAAACTACTGACTCCGATGGAGGGTATACAGATACTACTCCTATATGAAGCAGTAGTGGGGTTAGCATATGACTCCAAAGTCCTTCTGGACTGTTTATTTCCACTTAGATCCATGATGGAAAAAGGGAGATGACATGGATTTATTTTATTTATTTTATTATATAAAATAAATTTTTGAAATAATAAAATAAAAACTACAATAAAAATAAAAAAAGAATTGAAAATATTTTATGAGGATTTTCGAAAAAGTGAGGAGAGAGAAAGTGGTTAGGATATTTTTGAAAAAGATATGATTTTAAAAATCTTAAAAGGATATGATTTGAAAATTTTTGACCAAGTCAACCCAAGTATTTCAAAAATTATGAGAAATTAAAGGAAAATATATTTTTTTATTATTTTTGAAATTTTATTATGAAAGAGAAGAACACACAAAAGACACAAGACTTAAAATTTTTAGATCCAATGCTCCTTGTTTTCGAAAATTTTGGAGGGAAAATACCAAGGCACACCAAACTTAAAAATTTTAAGATCAAAACACAAAGAAGACTCAAGAACAACAAGAACAAAAGAAAGAACACCAAACTTAAAATTTTTTGAAAACCAAAATAAAATTGAAAAATTGAAAAAAATTAACAAGAAAACACCAAACTTAAAACTTGACACAAGATTTAATCAAAGAGAACTTATTTTTAAGAAACTGATGCCAAGAACATAAGCCAACGCTTTAACCAATTGAGCTATGAACGAAAAAGTATTTTCTTGAAAAATCTTTTTGGAATTTTCGAAAATCACAAGAAAAACAAGGCAAGATACTAAACAAGAAAAACTAAAGATCAAACAAGAAAAATAAACAAGAACAACTTGAAGATCAAAGATGAACAAAGAACATGCAATTCGAAAATTGAAAGACAAAGAAAAGCATGAAATTGACACCAAACTTAAGATATGAAACTAAACTCACAGAAAAACTAAAAATTAATAAAGAAAAATAAAATTTTTGAAAAATTTTTAAAAAGAAAATAAAAGACTTTGACCCAAAAGACAAAATTTTCCTAATCTAAGCAACAAGATTCATCGTCAGTTGTTCAAACTCAAACAATCCCCGGCAACGGCGCCAAAAACTTGGTGCACAAAATTGTAAATCATACTTTTCACAATTTGTACCACTAACCAGCAAGTGCACTGGGTCGTCCAAGTAATACCTTACGTGAGTAAGGGTCGATCCCACAGAGATTGTTGGCTTGAAGCAAGCTATGGTTATCTTGTAACTCTTAGTCAGGATATTAATTATAATTATGAGTTGACTTGCAAATGAACAAGAGAGCATGGATTAAATGATACTTATTATGCAATAATGGAGAATATGTTGGAGTTTTGGAGATGCTTTGTCTTCTAAATCTCTGCTTTCCCCCTGTCTTCTTATTCACGCACGTAAGGTTCCTCCTTTGGCAAGCTGTGTGTTGGTGGATCACCATTGTCAATGGCTACTATCCGTCCTCTCAGTGAAAATGGTCCAGGTGCGCTGTCACCGCACGGCTAATCATCTGTCGGTTCTCACTCATGCTGGAATAGGATCCATTGATCCTTTTGCGTCTGTCACTATGTCCAACCCTTGTGAGTTTGAAGCTCATCACAGCCATTCAATCCATGAATCCTACTCGGAATACCACAGACAAGGTTTAGACCTTCCGGATTCTCAAGAATGCTGCCAATGGATTCTAGCTTATACCACGAAGATTCTGATTAACGAATCTAAGAGATACTCATTCAATCGAAGGTAGAATGGATGTGGTTGTTAGGCACGCGTTCATAGATTGAGAATAGTGATGAGTGTCATGGATCATCACATTCATCATATTGAAGTACGAATGAACATCTTAGATAGAAACAAGCGTGTTTGAATAGAAAACAGAAATAGTTGCATTAATTCATCGAGACGCTGCAGAGCTCCTCACCCCCAACAATGGAGTTCAGAGACTCATGCCGTCAAAAAGTACAAAGTTCAGATCTAAAATGTCATGAGGTACTGAATAAATCTCTAAAAGTTGTTTAAATACTAAACTAGTAACCTAGGTTTACAGAAAATGAGTAAACTAAGATAGATAGTACAGAAATCCACTTTCGAGGCCCACTTGGTGTGTGCTGGGGCTGAGACTTGAGTTTTTCACGTGCCTAGGCTGTTTCTGGAGTTAAACGCCAGGTTGCAACCTGTTTTAGGCGTTTAACTCCAACCTGTAACCTGTTTCTGGCGTTTAACGCCAAAATGGAACATGAAGTTTACGTCATTTATCTTCGAGAAAAGTATGAACTATTATATATTGCTGGAAAGCGCTGGATGTCTACTTTCCAATCCAATTGAGAGCGCACCAATTGGACTTCTGTAGCTCCAAAAAATTCATTCCGAGTGCAGGGAGGTCAGAATTCAACAACATCAGCAGTCCTTTTTCAGCCTGAATTAGATTTTTGCTTAGACCCCTCAATTTCAGCTAGAAAATACCTGAAATCATAGAAAAATACACAAACTCATAGTAAAGTCCAGAAATATGAATTTTGCCTAAAAACTAATAAAAATATACTAAAAACTAACTAAAATATACTAAAAACTACATGAAAATACCCCCAAAAAGCGTATAAAATATCCGCTCATCAGGCCCAAGCCCATATATATAAACACTCACTTCATAGTATTTCAGCAAATTATCCTCCATAATTGAGAGAGAGCCACGGACTTGAAGAGAGGAGAGTGAGGAGCCACCATTGTTACTATTCATTCCAACATTCAAATCACCATAACTTTTGATCTGGAGCTCTGATTGACAAGCCGTTTATGCCACGCATAGCTCTCCTCATCCTCTTCGATTCTATCTAAGCCTTGTAGTAAGAAACTCTCAGGTTTTTATCTAGTTTTCTGTTCCTTGAAAATTCGCATTTTTGATTTTGGGGTTGTTGAATTATTGTGATTTTGGTTGTTTAGGGATGCTCTAGCATGAATTCCTAGTAGGTTTTACCCTAATTTCAAGTGGGTTGAGGTAAGGGAAGCTTTTCTCTTTTTGATTTTTCAAGTTCATAAACTCTAGGTTGAGAAATTGTTATTTTGTGGTATATAGTGCAATTGTTGATGTTGGTTGGTGCGGAGAGGATTATTGATCAAGCGGCGTGAATTGATTTGGTGTGGAGATCTTGTTTGGTGATTACAAGGCTTCGAAAGTTAGAATCGCCGACATTCAAGGTACGGGTTTGAGTTTTGAGTAGGCATTATGTAAAGTTATATGAATTACTAGGTTAGTTGACCCTAGAATAGGTGTGGATTGAATTTAGTTGTTGTTTTGGATAATGAATGGCTATATGTATGTGTATATTGATTGAGAATTTTTGTGACATTATGAAGTAAATGGTATTTATTGATTTTATGCTTAATTGATTTGGGTGTTGGGCCAGAGGCCGTGATAGGGTGAGAAAATCCCCTATCAGATAAGTGAAGGTAATTGGCGTGAGTTATTGAATGAGATAATTGATGACAATTTGGTTGTGATTGATAATTTAGAATTTGATTGTGTTGAGTTTGGGTATGAATTATGATAAGAATATGGTATGTTGAATGAGATGTAGTTAGTATGATGTATGTTGATGATGAGGATTTATGAATGTTTGTGCGTGAGTCATATGTTGGTGTTGATATGGATTGAGGACAAGGTGATTAGTTGCATGAAATATTGGATATATGAAGTAATGATGATTGTTTAAAATTTGAATGGTAATATTAATGTTGATGCAAATTTATGGAACTTGAAGAGCATTAATGTGGTTTGTGTTGAGTTTAGAGTTGTTGGATGATTTGGAATTACTTGATTAGGTATGGAAATGGTTAGAGAGGGTAGTGAATTGATGGATATATAATGAGTATATTTGAAAACGGTTTTGATATTGTTTTTACTTGAATTTGGATTGAGAAATGGTAAACAATTATGTTATGCAGAATTTTGGTAAAAAGTGGTTTTTAACCAACTTTGGTGGGCCATAACTTAGCCCCCAAAACTTGGATTCAAGTGAACTTTAGATTAAATTAAAGATAATTAAGAGAGCTTTAAAATGGTATATGGATTATTAAATTTGGAATTTCGCAGAGCAAGTTATGAATGTTGAAAATTAGGGTCAAAAGTCTAATTTCTGTGATGTGCAAAAAATTTGGAAATCTGTCATGTGTGCCTACGCACACCTATGTGCATACGCACAGAATAGAGCAGGTGTTTCAAGTTGTGCGTATATACAACATCATGCGTATACACAGGCCGAAAAAGCCTTCTGGTGCGTGTGTACACACACAACCTATGCGTATGCACGAATCCTGTTTTTCAATAAAAACTCTGTGTTTACTCGTTTTACCTTCCCGGCAAGCTTGTAAACTTATATGATACTTGTTTAAAACCTTTTGCTAGTATTTAGACTTTGAATCAACGGAGAACACAATAAATGAATTAAAAAGGGGTTATTTTGGTTATGAGTTTAAAGCCGGTGACCTAGACTTGGGAAATTCTATGGATGGGTTATGTATATAAATATGGTGGAGTGTTATATTAGTGATGAATGAGAAGTGAATATAAATTGAGAAATGAATGAGGTTGAGCAATGTCTTATTGAAAAGGTTTATGTGCTTGAAAGAACTTGAGGATGAGAGTGACTATGATGAGGTTAAAAGTGAGTCGGGCACTATATCCTAAGGACTTGGTTTATTGAAAGAGTTTTGTCCCGGCAAGGACAGTGATTTGATCCCACTTGTCATGGTTATTGTGCATATGTAGGGATGTTGGTTTTATCCCGCCTGCAGTGAGGACGGAAGCTCTATCCCGCTCACGTATTGATGAATTATTTTGTGTTGAGCAAGGATGGTGGTTTAATCCACTTACAGATTGATTTGTGAAAGCAACCCGAGCAAGGATGGTGGTGTAATCCCGCTTGTTCGAGGTGCCCAGTAAGGATGGTGGTTTAATCTGGCTTACTGTGGAGGCAAGGACGGTGGTTTAATCCCGCTTGCGTGTTCTGAGCAAGGATGGTGGTTTAATCCCGCTTATTTATGGAACCTACGGATAAGGATTGTGGTTTAATTCTGCTTATCCGAGTCTAGTCTGGCAACATAACTGACGCGTGAGCTCATGGCCAGTAGGACAGGCATGCATCATTTACATCTATGTGACATTCTTTGGGTGTGTTTATTGTATATGTAGTTTGCCTATGTGATTATTATTGTTTAACCGTTATATGTTATAATTACTGTAATTGAATCTGTTGTGCTTGAATTTCATTATTTGTGTTTGCTGTTACTGTTTTATTATGAGACCTTGTATATATGGAGGTTGAGATGAAATCAAAAAGACTTGAGCTTTATTAGAGAGAGAAAGGTCGAATGAAAACAAAGGTGCATGAGTGTAGTTAGTTGGTCTAGCATACCTTACTGTTTTTCTGGTTTAGTATATTTCTAGGCTTGGATTTCTGTTTGTTGAAGTGTTAGGATTGCCTAGAGGATTCGTGTAGTCTTTTCATCGTCTCTACTTTGGAACTATTACCCCTGCTGAGAACCCCGAAAGGGGTGATGTTCTCACCCATTTTGGGAATTTCCATCTTACAGGTACTGGACGTGATGCACTCGTTGGGTGTGCCAGTTTCTCTCCGCGAAGTGAAGATTGTCTTCTGGGGATTTTACTTTTGCTTAGATATTATATATATATTCTCCACCGCTGTAAATTTTGAATTGTATATCTCTCTTAGAGGTTGATTATGGAGAAACAGAATTTATGTTTATGATTCTATCATACTTTTGGGTTGTATTTATTAACTAGTTTGCCTTACCTTCGCAGGTCAAGACTAGTGTTGTTATGTATAACTTCTTGAATTATATATATGCACTTTTGTCGTTTCTGCTTATGTATATCGTCTGTTTTTGAGTGTGATGCAATTTTGCTTATGTCTTTTCTTCACGAGCTCCTAGTATATCATATTCCTTTCATTACATATATATGTATTTTGTTTTTAGAAGTCGTGATACCTGACCACCGTTGACTTACGACCTAGACGTAAAGCTCTATGTGGTAGGGTGTTACATGACCGATAATTTGAAAAGGAACTTTTTCTCAAGTATATCATTTAGAGCTTTAGGATAGGATTCATCATGATCATCTTTCTGTTACAAACATTAAAAATAATCGCAATTGAAAACAATTTGAAATCCAAACATGAAAAATTTAACCAAGTCATCTCTACGAAAATAAAAAACTTACACTCCCATCCATTATTTCATTTGCAATTTTACCAACCATGACCCGAGCCTCATAGTTCCAAATGATTATCTTTATACACCAGTTCCATTGGTTATAATAGCATTAAGACGATACCTGCAAATACAAAATCACTAAAAAATTAGTTGCACAGTAAATAATGAGTCACAGATATTTAATAACCAATATGAATACACTCATTTACATTGTAAAAATAAACTTATGACTTATATTATATCATAAATTAGCGTAAAATTATAAAAAAGGTTAATAAATTACAATTACTGTTAACTGTATTCTTTACGAATTCTAAATTCATTAGTATAAAGTATAATATAAATTAGTATTTACTTTGTTTACTATAATATAATGAATGCTAAATTCATTAATATAAATTGAATTGTATAATTTTTACTGTGTGTGAATTAGTATGTTCTTTGTTTATTATTATTATTTTTTATAATATAAATTATAAGAAAAATTATTTATTCTATTAAGAACAGCAAATTAAATAAAAAAATAGTACTGAGAGGAGTACTAAAAAATTATAAGCCAAAAGAACTTAAATTTATGTGTTAGAATTTAATATTCTTTTGATGAAGTACTCTTTTTTCAATACTCCTTTTTTTGAACACAAAGATATAAGCTATTTCACCAAAATTATAAAATCAAATTACTTGAAAAAGATTATTTCATTACCTAAGAGAAGGATTGAACCTACCCTTCCTACAATGTTCACACCAATACCTATCTTTATTAACTTGAACTTTCCTGGGACAGGATCCACATGAAGCATAACACCAATCTCGAACACCATGCTCAATAGAAACTGTAGTGCCAACCACCCAACATGTAGATTCCTAAAATTATAGAAACTTATCACTAACACAACATATCTGTCTAAATATAATTTAAATGAGCTACATATAAACCATCTTTAAATTGCCAACACACCTCCCTCATGTTCAGAATTTCCACAACTGACTTAATAGAGTCCCCATTGATTTCATCGGACACAGATTGTGGTGGCTGACTTTGAATGGGAGTGATTCCTTGTGAGCATAGATCTCCTTCCTTCATCAAGTTAACTCATGCCAAATATTCCATAAAACAATACCGCAGTGACGTTATATTTAAGCATACATCAAATAAGTAAACAACATTTGCAGTTCATGGCCTGAATGAGTTGCGTACCTATCTCTAAATATAACAACATCAGGGAAGTCAGGATTAATATAAATCTAAGACACATGAAAACTATTTTAAATGTTGATTTCATTCAAATACAAATGAGACTTGAACAATTGAGCCACCATCACCAAGGGCTGACCATCAGCTTTATTTAAGAAATTTTTAACTTTGTTAACCAAGTCACCAAACAGGATACACTTCAACTGATTCTTCCTAAACACAGCACATAGCCAGATAGAAGTGATTAAAAAAAAGTCAACAAAAAGTCTATGTCACATATATTACACACAACATGAAAATAGCTTTATATAAGAAGTTGGAAATTATAATTTTGGTAGCAAACATACTGCAGATCCTCCAAATAGATCCCTAGAAGTTTACACTCTCTTCCTGATTTTGTCACCATATTTGTTATATCCTCTTTACCTACAATATGGCCAATATAGTCTACACAACATGAAAAAATGTCCCATTCATAAGAAATGATAAAAAAATATTTTTTTACACAGATTAAGTTGAAACCATAAAAAATAATAATACAATGTCTTTCAAGATACCTATGAGATGGTTTTCATTTCCAACAGGCATGGCTTGAACCTCTTCATAAGATACAAAACGGAAAGGATTAAAGAAAAATGTCCCACTTGTTAGCCGTGACACTAACGTCTTGATATAAAAGTTTAACTTGTACTTGTGACCACAGGTCCTAATCCCTTTCCCCCAACCCTTCACAATGAAATTCTTCATAGAATAAAACTCATGTTTTCGAATAAGATTCTTGAATACAGTGTATTTTGTTTTGGTATGCTGCAATGGATTCGATCACCCTTGCATAGCAACAAAAGAAAATAAAATTTAAATGTAGAGAGTTAATGCCGCATATATCTAATGAGCTAATCCATAAAATTTAGAATAATGACATCGGTAACATACCCATTCATCTTGCAACACCATTTTCACATTGTAAACCTCATCCGGATTCCACTGGTTTTGCATCTCATACATCCTAACAACTCCAACCTCCAAAGATCAAGACAACTTTGTTGGATTCACTTCAAAAACTGCATCAACCCCATTATCTCGCATATTAGATGGAATTGGTTCAGCCATGACCATACAGGATGTATCAAAAAGACCAACTCTCTAACAGATTGTATTAATCATGGACAAACAACAACCATCAATGTTGAAGAACTAATACCAACTTAATAATTTTCTTGTTAAGTATTTATAGTGGTTGACTGGTTGGTTGTTAATAACACTGTTGATTATTCAAATTACACACACATATCCATAAAATCAACCAAAAACCATGAATATAGATTAACATAATCTCACTTAACAAATTCAAAAGTTACCCGGGAATCTAAACATCTGCCTCTTTAAGGAAAGGCAATCCCCGTGATGGTATCAGCAAACCACGAATATAGATTAACATAATCTCACTTAACAAATTCAAAAGTTACCCGGGAATCTAAGCATCTGCCTCTTCAAGGAAAGGCGATCCCTGTGATGGTATCAGCCAATCAAATGCTATAACCGTCCATTATGTGTTGTGAAATTGGAATTTCGGGATTAGAGATGCACTGAACACGTAAAGAACCATTATGCAAAATAATGCTACATCCTTCTTTCAGCAATAGCAGGATCTTTGGGTAATACACGTTGGGTTTGAACATCATAACACAAAGAGGAAAGAAAGAAAAGGTTTGGGAGACACCTGTCACTTTCTTAGAAACTATCTAACAGTACCAAATAGAGTGTCATTTTACTGTTTGGCTAGTTAACTATTATATATTTATAGATTAATGACAAATAACGTATATATTTATCTAATTTTTACAAAAATATTGGAATAATTATTTAATAGATACATGCAGAGTTCAAGCAATCAAAACGGGTGTTAACAGTTCAAGCAATCAAGTAGCGCAAAACAACAACCGGCGAAGTCCAGGAAATAGCACAAATTCAAATAGTATATAGAGCCATTGTCACACATCGAAATCAAACTACCAAAGTAGACAAACAATAACTAGTTAACTACTTGCATCCTAATCGCTGGATGAAGTGATGAGCAAAAACAATATAGGGAAATACATCAACATACAGATGAGTCGTATCAGTACTTTCGTACCTATTCATATACCAAACTAGGGGTGTGCATGGGCCGGGTGAAATCGGGTTTGATGTGACCCAGACCCGATCCGAAATATATACCGGGCTTATTTGTTAGACCCGAACCCGACCCTAGACCCGATGAAACCTATACACTTTCGGGTCACGATTATACCGGGTAAAAATCGAGTGAAAACTGGGCCGTTAACATTATATTACCTTGATACCTTCTTGTAAGTTAGCATGTAAAAATATCCAAATTTCCAAGACTCCAACCATTATTTGACATGGTAAAATTCACTTAGAAAAATATAATAAGAACCAACTCTTCTCTAAAATTAAAGCATAATCATAATCAATACTAATATTGCCTAATAACACCAAATATTTAAATCAATAAAAACTAGTGTGGACCCCGCGCGATGCGCGGATTGTGTATTTAATCTATTTTATTATATTATTGTATGGTACATTTATAAAATGGATAAAATATATTGAAATTATACTTGAATATTTTGTAATACATTTAAATTTTAATATTGACAAAAAAATATTCTTAAATAACTAAAAAATACAATAAAAATAAGTAAAAATAATATTATTTATTTGTAAGTCATAAATAATTTTGTATTTAACGAATTGTTTATATATTTGATTTAAAATTTTATAAAAAATATTTAGATAATTTTAAAATATACATATATAAAATGGGATAAAATTTTGATCTCTCCATTTTTATTTTATCTTTTAAATTTATTTTTGGATATTAATAAAAGAAATTACCAAAAAAAATATAAATATAAAAATTATAATATCGTAGGAATAAAAATATCTCTTTTTTTAGTTATGTTTCCAAAAAAATGTATCAATATTTATTCTCTAAAACATATTTTGAAAATACATATTTAATATTGGTAATTTTTATTTTTTTTTAGTTATTTAAAAAAGTTTTGTTGATAATAAAATTTAAACGTATTTTTATCAACGATAAAATTATTAAGGTACATTTTTTATGGTTTATCCTTAAAAAAATTTGTAATATAATTTTTTAAAGGGTTAATTTATGAAGTATATATGTAGTGTCTTAAAAAATAAACCCGTTTGTTATATCGATATAATTTGTCAAAATAAATTCTATATTTGATTAATTGAAGTAGGATTATTCAACACCTTTCTATCCCTGAAAAATAAAATATAAAAAAAAAGAATTAGCATTATCGTAAATGGAAGGTTGATTAATTTAAGTATCATTTTATTTTTTTATTTTTATAATTTTATTTGTTAGAGTTAAGTTGCATAATTTTTCTTGTTGTCTAATTAATGACAATTTGTCAAATTAAAATAAATATAGAGTAATACATATCATAAAATCATAAAATAAATATTAAGTACTGGATCAAATATTCACGCGTATGATTATAATAACAAAGAATAAACAAATAATTAAATACTTAGCTATTTAATAAATTTTGACAACAATGTCTTAAAATCTAACAATATTTAAATAATTATAAATATTTAAATAATTATAACAATTTCATTGGGATGTTTTAATGGAATCTAAGACTACATTAATAAATTTTGTTACTCAAATTTTACTTACAAATTTAACTTCTCTATTACTTTTGTTTTTAGTATTGGGACCTCTCGAAGGAGCCACATGTCATGTGATGTGTCGATTTTTCACATTGCCTCTCAACACTTGTCTCCACATCAAAGAGACACTTTTAGTATTTTTTCACTCATCTAACCTTTATAAATTCAGCAACTGAAAGCAAAAAACAGTAAACGCAAGTTATTTATCATCAAGTCATTTGTAAAACTTCTTTTTAGTGTTCTTCTTTGTGAAACTTTCTTTATCATCAAGTGATTTGTGAAACTTGTTTTTAGTGTTCTTTTTTAATGGTCTTGTTTTTAAAGAGGAAAAAGTTCAAACTTCCATATTTACATTGAGTGAGGGATAACTTTACTATTTTAATATATCAAAAGTTAGTTTTTCAAAAACGGAAGGTCTGAATTTAAATTATACTCACCAACAACACCAACCACTCATGACTCATCCTACATCTACCAACGGCATTATTTTCAGATCCATTCATAACAAATGAATTGTGAAAACAGATCTCAAATGATCCTAAAAAACAAACCACTTATACAACACAAAATGATATTAGATCATGTAACCATGGACTCTTCCACTCTGCTTGATGGATCTTAGGATTAATTGGTCTCAGGTGAGCCCAATCATGTCTTAGCGATTATTACCATCTGATTCCTTGTTAATCAAGATCATGTTTTTGTTGTATTGGAATATTCTTTGTTAATTAATCTCACTTCAATGGTTATCTTTTATTCATCTACTAACATGCATATCTTGTTAACATTTCCTTTTTTCTGGGGGCTTATAGGGTTATTATCTTGCTTCATTTCGGGAGTCAACTTGAGTGGATCAAATTAGCAAAGCACCTGTTATTCATCACTTCTCCGAAAACATTTTGGGGGTCATGACAGTCCGAACATTCAGAAAGCATAAAAGATTTACCTGAAGAAAACATGTACATAAAAGGGTGAATGCTAATTTAAGCATGGATTTCCACAACTATATTTCCAATGAGTGGTTGCGCTTACGCTTTTAGAATTGCTTGGAAGTTTGGTTTTCTGCATTTCCGCCATGTTCATGATCCTCTTACCAAGCAAGATCATAAAGCCAGGTAAGCGAAAACCTCTAAAAGCCTAAATTTGAGTTTTATATTCTTGTTGTTACTGCATTCACTTTGTTCACATGCCCCATTTATTAGTTTCAGGATCAAAGTTTAACGGACCGAATACTCAAGCTGGTCCCAGAGTAAACTAAAAGCGTAAGTTTCTATAATTTGATAAATATACCACGATATATAGGCCATTAGAATTACTATGAGTTTTCTGATCTGATAGTTCCAATGTATAATAGGGTCAAGACTGGAGCTTCTTAATTGAACCACTGGTTGGCAAGATATTTGAAAATCTATCAAATACAACTGTTGTGAAACTCTTGATTTATATATGTGAAGACCTAGCAAATGTTGCTGATCTAGTATTGCATCATGTTATGTTGCATGTTAGAGAACCGACAAAGTTAGTATATCTATATCTATAATATCTATCTTTTTATTTAGGCAAAGTATTTATGCATGATATTCTTCTATACTCTAATAAAGACCTTTCTTATGTTCCATATTTTTTTAATTTGGATAACCTTTTACTTGATGAGTTTAACCATCCAGTAAAACTCTTAAAATCTCCCAAAAGGGTATCTACAAAAGACATGATGGGAGATAGGAAAAAGAGAGAATTTGATATTAAGATTGTCATGTTACTATATAGCTAGTTACATGAATTATTTTAGTTATGACTGATGTGAAAATATTTTCGTGTGAAAAAATGTCATTCATTCTGAAATTTTAGGCAGAGCAATGTATATCTCTGATTAACCACTGTTATGTCTGCTTTGAAAACACAGTGGTACTGCACAGGACATGTAAAATTTGTCTCCTTATTTTTTTATATTTTGTTCAAGTTTTTTGGACTAAGCATCTACTTTTATTGTCAATACTATTTTGCAGCGACCAAATCTGCACTTAGATTAAACTATTTTAAGGCTTAAATTTTAGTTGTGCTTGGAAGTATTATACTGAATTTATGATTGAATTTGCTTTTTACCTTATCTGTAATATTATTCATGAATTAGCGTTGTATTTTAGTTGTTTAAGGAATTATTATTATTATTATTATTATTATTATTATTATTATTATTATTATTATTATTATTATTATTATTATTATTCAGTTCTCATTCAAATCATGTACAGGTTCCTTTATCTCTGATCAAACGGCTGGATTCACTTTCCCTCACATTCAAGGGAAGGATATTTATCTCCCAGTTAATCTGAGTTTGAGTTTGAATGATTTTCTCTATATTTATCATAAAAAATAAAATTCCTTAAACAAATTCATTTCATCCATTGCAGTTTTTGTTTTTAGTTATTGAAATGTATTAAATTACCTGACACCTTTAAAATATTAGTCATTGGTATTGATGTGATTCAGTTCGTTGGATGAGACATAGCGCAATAGGATTAAAATGCCATGTGTTTTTTTCTACTTTTCTGATTTTATTGATCGTGTTGTTTGTGTTTGTTTCTTGGTTGCTAACAAAAAATGGTCAGCCCTGTTTCATTGAATTATATTGTAAATGTGTTTTCTAAGTGCAAACTTAGATAATAAGTGCAGACTTCTCTAATGTGTTATTCTCTCTACTTGATCCTAATTGATAAATCATGCATCTATTAGTAGTTTTTCATTGAATTATATTGTAAATGTGTTCTATAAGTGCAAACTTAGATAATAAGTGCAGACTTCTCTAATGTGTTATTCTTTCTACTTAATCCTAATTGATAAATCATGCATCCATTACTAGTTTTTTATTTTATTTTTGTGCTAAGAGATAACTTGAATCTCCAAGAATTTAACCACATCTAGCTATTTAGCTTGTGAATTCCATTATAGTTTAACAACTCAATTGATAGACAAAAGATATTTTCTTGATGCATTTTGTCCTGTTTTCTCCTTGTTTTACCATGATATTTTTTTTATGCATTTTGTCCTTCTTTCTCCTTGTTTCACTAATGCTACTTTACTGGTATGTAGTTAGTGTCGTGAACTATAATGGGATCCTTTCAATGTAACATTATTCCTATATAATCACTTATGAATTGATTTTTTCTCTATTAATATTCTTGATATATGATATTCTATTTCTTAAATTTGTCACCTTTTTCATATCCTTTCTTCACTGGCAGAGGTGGATTATTGGTTAGCAGAGGTGGATTATTGGCAGAGTTGGATTATTCAAAGCTGACCTGCACTATACATCAATTATAATTCACCAGTTTACTCCCCCAAACCTCTCAGGATGACAGGTACTAAATACACACCATTTATAGTCCGTGGTTTACATTAATTTATATCGGTAAATTTATTATCGTGTTCTATCCATAATATACTTTCCTTTAGGATTACAATTGTGCAAGATATATAATGCTTTGTTTTATATGTTAAGTATGACAATTTGTCTAAAATAAAGCTTGTGCAGTGTCATTAGAAACCTCAAAGAACTTTGTTCAATATATTAGCTTTATCCACAGGAGAAACAATGAGAAATTCTAACGTGTTTTCCCTGTACTATGAACAATCCATTAAAATACTACTATCTAATCTCAGCAAAATACACGTCTTCCACTTGATTGAGCATCTATTCTGATTGAAATTCCCTGTCCTTCCTTAATGACCACCTTTTCTCTTCTATTTGTTGATGTCCCCATAAAGTCCATGTGAATGTTCATCCTTTGTGATATCTCCTTGCAAAAAGCATTGACATTTTATAGATTAGTCTTAGTACTATCGAAATTACATCCATCTATCTACTTTTATATCATTATTTAGGAAAAAAGATCATGTATAATCCTGATAGAATTAAAACTACATGGCTAGAAAGGTACCTCATCATCTCATTTCATGTTGATTTGACATTTATGCAACATTCCTGAACACTTCCTTGTAAACCACGTTCTCTGTACAATTGTTCTTATTCTCTTGGTGGCAGACCAAAATCTTAAGGCCCTTTTTATTTGTAACTCGTGAGAGTGCGACATAGAGCTGTCCATGCGTGAACACAGGTTTCTTTAGGATCAATCCAACTTTTGACAACGATTGACCTTGACTCTTGTTTATTGTCATTGCATATGATACCATTATGGGAAATTGTCTTCTTTGAAATTTGAATGGTATTCTATGATCAGATGGTGTTAGTGTCATCCTTGGAATAAATACTTTCTGACCATAATTTTTTCCTGATATGCTTTTTGCTTCTATGATGTGTTTTCCAAGCCTAGTGATTACCAAGCATGTTCCATTGCATAATCCAGTAAAATGATCAATATTCCTTAACAACATAATAGGTGTTCCAACCTTAACAGTTAGCTCGTGATTAGGCACTCCTGAACACTTGATTGTATTTAAGAATTCAGGAGTGTGAATGGATGCAAGGATGTCATTGTTTGCTTCTGTCGGACATGCTTTATCTGAGCTATGGTATGTTTGTGCCTTACCTGGATTTAAGCTCATCATATATTGGTTGATTTCGTCAACAATCTGCAATGTTGGTGCAAGAATAGCTCGGTCCTCCACTTGAAATCGGCTATTTGTTCCTTCAAACAATTCTGGATAAGTTTCTTTACAAATTGCAACTATTGGATCATCCCAATCTTTTATAAGGATGTCTTCAGGTATTTCAATTCTATCAGCTCCATCCTTAGTTGTTCCACATTTACCGTCTCCAATTCGTAATATCCAATTTGCAAATTCCCTCAACTCGGTAGATTCTGTATTGCCATCGCCTGCTTTAAGCCTCATGTTTCTTGTTAGTGTCAATATTTTGCAACAATTCCATATATACGATGAGTTGATAGTTGCATTGACAATTTCTTGCCTGTTGCCTTTGGGTATCACGGGTAGTATTTGACGAAAATCACCGCCAAACACAACAGTTTTTCCTCCAAAGGGCTGGTCGAGGCTATCCCTGTTCTTGAATCTCAATACATCTCTCATTGTTCTATCAAGTGCCTCAATACAAAATCTATGGACCATAGGTGCTTCATCCCAAATAATCAACTTAGCCTTGACTAACAAATCAGCTAAATTACTACCCTGTTTTATGTTGCATGTAGAAAACTCATCAAGATTTAGCGGTATTGCAAAGCGTGAGTGTGCTGTCCTACCACCTGGTAATAAGAGCGATGCTATCCCACTCGATGCAACTGTCAATACAATGTCTCCTTTTGACCTCAATGCAGATGCTAATGTCTTCCAAACAAATGTCTTTCCTGTACCTCCATAACCATAAAGAAAGAATACCCCACCTTCCTTGCTATTTACAGCAGCCATTATCTGTTCATACACTTTTCTTTGTTCATCTGTAAGCTGCTGGACTAAATTGACGTGTTCACTGGCTAGCTGATGTCTATCGTATCGGATCTCGTCACAAATTAAGCGATTAATGCCGGGGGAATTCAATATATTGGTGCTTGTGTCGATGGCCGGGAAAGGCATTGTAGGGAAGTCTTTGAGGCTCATGTTGTAGCTCTTCAAGATGTTTTCCACATCAATAAGAGTTAGATCCTTTAGCTCTTCTTCTGTAAGGTGTAATTCTGTATGCACATAGATAAAAAAAAATCATCAACTTCTAGTATAAGTCGTCCAAAAGCATTACTCTTAGTGCAAAACTGTGACCCTGTTATTTTCAAATGCATATAAATCTATACTTGGATTCTACTTCCACTTTTATTAAATTACCTATCAAATAGTTCCATATTCTATACTATTTGTCTAGTTATATTTTTATTTTAATTCATAGTTCTCTTTTTATATCCATCCATCAATACAACAAATATGAATCATAATAGTGTATGTTATAACTCCACCGTAAAAATTTTATACTTGTATAATTTTTAGTGAATGCATTTATTAGAATCTTTCAATACTTATCAATATAATAATACCAAAGACCTAATATTTACATATTTCTTGCCTGTATTTTGAAGTATTATATGTTATAATTAAAAACACCTACTGAATATAATGGTTGGTTTATATTTTCAAAATGCCTTGGTCATTGTATATCTACACTACTACATAGATGTAATATCAAACACAACTACTATTCAAAAATTTCTTACCAGAATTATCAAGTATTCTTCTTTGCCTTTGTAATATATCATCACATAAGAAACTCCATGTGTTCTCCCACATATGCTCTGGTCTAGTCATTGAATTTGAAAATAATAGTGTTGCAAAAAGCTTCCTCAAAAATTGGCCTGAGCCCCAATGACTTGCTTCTTCAATAGCTTCAATGTACTCTCTATCATCGTCCAATAGACCTCGCGCATAACATGCATCTCTAAATGTTGGGTAAACCACATCATCAACTTTCCTTATTTCTTCATAGCAAGTAGGTCCTCTGACAAAATTTAGGAGTAGCCTAAGGTAGTAAAGTTCTCCAGATCCAGGGGGCACAAAGAATATTCTACCAATCACTGCATGAGTCTTTCGTGGATCCCACACTCTTTGTTTTGCCTTCCATACAAACTTTGTTGGGAATTCTGCATATGTCAGACGTTTGGCTTCGGGGTATTTTTTGTTTGCTTCAAACCAACCCAAGAACATGGATTCCTTCACTGTAGCTTTTGCTGCTACATCTCCTAGATTTTCATGGTCTTGAAAAATGACATTTTGCTCATCCTCCAGATGCATCCCGAGTCTAACAACAGATGGATCTCTATAGTGAATATTGAAACAAAAAATCCTCCATGCAGCTTCGCATGGGGATATATACCTACAATCGTAATATAAGCTCACTTCGTCACACTCAGTGATTCTTGAATCCTCATTAGCAGTTCTATAGAATGATGCTGTTACACGGTCATTTCCTTTGTTGACGTATTTAAATAAATACTTGATTGACCTTGATTGATTACACCATTCAACATTAATGTGAGCTCCATATTTCAAAAGCAGATGCCTATTATGTGGTACCACATATCTATTATCAAGCTCTATTCCGGATTTATTTATTGTTTTACCGTCATCCCTTCATCTATATACTGGATAGCCATCTTCGTCTACCACTGTAACATCAAAAAATTTCTTCGGAAAATGACGTATGCATTTTCCATTTTCCATACACGGTGAATTTTTCCTAGCCACTCCACTTGGGCCGTGCATCATGTGTTGAGCTACTGCTTCAAAGTATTCCGGGTCTCGGTCCTTGTTTGGTATTTCAGCTGAGATAATTCGATCGATATCTTCGCCCATTGGGTACTTGTCATTCCGATGTAGAAATAGCAGTATGTGCGCATGGGGGAGCCCACGTTTCTGAAATTCTATCGTGTAAACCACTGTAACCATAAAAAATTAAGCCATCTTAAAAACCACTCAATAAGTGTACATGTTTTGTCTTGCTCAATACAGTCCAGCAGCATGAGTATTTAAATTGTGTTTAGCTAACTTTATTGAAAGTTGAACAACTTATATAGAGCTAAGCACTTTCATCGGGTGATTTTACTTTAAACATGTTTGCAGATAATTTTGTTGATAGACTAATCTATTCGTGAGTGCAATGGATTATGCAACCTTCCTACATAATTCTAACAAAGTTGTGCATGGCTGTAATTATAACATGTTCATAATTATATAGAATCATTTAATTGGTTAATGAACAACCTGTATAAAATTACCTGCTATGACCCTTCCAAAAATTTTGTTTTCTCTGATGTCTTTTATAAGATGATCCAATTTCACCTTGAAAGCCCTACATACCATATCTGGTCGGTCTTCTGGATTTAATTCTCTATTACTGAGAAAATCTTCAAGTTCTGGCCATTTAGGGTTACATGTGAAAGTGATAAAAAGATCAGGGTAGCCCACTGTTTTACATATAGCCATTGCATCTTGATAATTTTGTATCATGTACCTCGGTCCCCCAGTAAATGAAGACGGTAATATAATGCGTTTTCCTCGAGATGATGGTGTAGTTTCTCCATTCAATACAGCTTCTTTAATTCCCTTGTACATCTCCACTCTAAATTTTTCTTGTCTTAACCGTATAAAATTTAATCTTGCGGATTCGACCATTGAATAGGCATTAACCAGAAACTACTGGAAAAGTCTCCTTGCATACAATAAAGGGGATGCATCAGAATATCTCTCCTGAATCATGTAACAGAAAAATTCTTTCAGTGAAACTTCATCCCTTCCCTTACCATCGTTATCTTTTTTTCTATTGAGAGATATACCTTCTCTGTAACCATCCTCTCCATAAGGAAATAATAAAGGGTATTGTAAACCCAAATAGGATGGATTGAGTTGATTAATGCGTTGTAATCTTCCATTTTGAGTCTCAACCACAATATCTCTATCGGTCTTGTCTATATCAAAGTCACCCACAATTAATGCTACAACCTTATTGGCAGAAGGTAAATTATACCTTCTCCCATCTTTTCCCCTCTTTCCTAAGAGTCTTAACTTCACATCACGTCTAGATTCAAACCCGATCGACTCCCTAACCATGCGAAATGATTTGACCAATATATTGTGCTCGTCAAGCATGTTCTTTAAGTTGGTAACAATATCTTCATGTATGGCATTGTTCTCACTGCCCCTACAAATTTAACCAATTTTTATATATGCTCAGAATATGTATCAAAATAGTGTCGAACGACTTTGGTAAATTACATTCTTGATGGGTACCTGATAATTGACATGCGATTTTGTATCTCATTCTGGGTGTCAACTACATAGAGTTGGGCAAACTTTGCACTTTTACCTTCTGGTGGTAGAAGACTGCCCATCAAATGGTAATTTTCACCAGATATAACAAAAGTTGGTGGGCCTCTTGTAGAATTCATGCTTCGCTCAACTCTAGCTCCCATTGATGTAAATTGAAATAAACTATTGTAAGTCCTTATATTCTCGTGAAAGTGTTTGCTTTTCACATTTTTACCAAACACCAATTCATACAACACTCCAGGAGCTTCTCGTGGTTGCGGTAGTTGTACTTGTCCGCCTCTACAGCACATTGTATATTTTGGGTCATTGGTGTTGAAATATTTTTTTGTTCTCTCATCATACCAGAACAGAGCATGACAAAACTGACATTCATGTATTGCATCACCAATATTGTAGTATTCTGAAAAATAGAATCATTTTATATATTAATTACCTTGTAAACATTCAATGGTTAACCCTAATCATTAGTTCATGAATTAGGACTTTGTTTTATATTAATATATAACTAATTTATGATATGTCAAAACTGTTACCGTTTGATTGTCTCTCCATATGTGGTCTTGAATTTTTTATAGTCCTGGTCCTCTTAGTTTGATCTGTTGTGGATATTAAATATAGGTCAAAGTATATTTTTAAACTATTGTTGCACTGCATCTTATAAAATACTCTTATAAAAAATAAGGAACAAATTACGTTACCTATAATATGGGAATTGCAAGTTAATGAATTCACTTCAAACTGATCTATATTTTCTGAAGTTGCTTTTGTGATCTGTGAATTACTCATATACCCTGTGGTTAGCATAGAGTCCTGGTGTGAAACTCCTTTATTTGAGGTTTGTACACCTAAAATATTTTTCATGGGATTGACAATGTTAACATTAAAAATGTGGTACCGGTTATGTGCAAATCTTGATTAATCTTACAACTTGCAAGGTATTAGATATATACCAGTATGGGTTTGACTAAATTTTCTAACATTTGTCATTGTTAAAATGGAACCTGCATAAATGGAATTTAATCATAAATTTATATGTTACGTATATGCTGCTTTAACCAATTTGTTCCAATGTAAAATCAAGAAACAAAATTAACCATTACTTCTCCTAGCAGAATTGGTATTTCTTCTTGCATTTAGCCTTGCCAGCCTCTCCTTTCTAGCCTTTCTTGTAGTTTCTGCAATTTATTAATAATGGTATCTTTCGATCAAATATAAATAATAATAAAGCAATATTTCATACAATCATTAATCACACACATCACTCCCACAAAAAATCACCCTAACCTTGTTATAATATTCACGCAATATATCACAAATTAGCAAGTATTAGTGGCCCAGATTGGTGTCTCTTTCAATTAATTTGTCATCATCTCACTCAAAACTCCACTATTCTTTTGTCTAAAATAAAGCATATAAGTTGTGTCTTTATGATTTTTTTAGTGATATATATTCCTTTGTGAATATTATTCTCTTGACTTGTGAATAGGAATCACGAAAAGTAAACAAAATCCAACTTCCATTGCTAATACATTCTTATATGCTTCATTTTCACTCTCATTGTTTATCCATGTGACAATTCCACTCATTATTTTGGTTTTGGTTTGTTGAAAACTATTTGTTAGGCAATTTGTATAGAATTAACTGTTGTCTGTGATGTCTCTTGCAATGAATTTGATGGCATTTCAACAGAAAGTCTACATATTATTTGGGTACTGCATGCTTTGCTAAGTGTGTCTTTGGTGTGAGCCAGCTTCATTGGTGGATTGTTATTTTCCTTATTCTCTTGTGTACTACATTTTGGTGTCCAGTTATGTGCTATGCTCATGTTTGCACCAGAGTGTGTATTAATCGAGGCTTTATGTATAGTCAGTGGTAATATAATAATTCATAAACGTATAGATTCACCTGAATATTGACTATCTCGGTTAGGCAAATCATCAGTTGATCTGCTTTGCATATTTCTCTGAAATGGATTTGGTGGATGACTTTGCTCTTCATTGCAACAATAATCCTTAGCCTTCCTTTTATTTTTAGCACATTTCCATCCATGGTGACCTGTGGCCAAAGAAAAGAACTGATTTTATAGGCTTCTTTTTTAGTTAATGCGTTCTTTTATGCTTTAAACATTGACTTAGACCAATGTTTCTTCTACAACTAATTATTTCAATGAATACATGGCTTGTTGTCAAACACTTACCTGAAATTATAGAATATGAATTGGGGTCAATCTGAATCAGCGGTGCTCGTTCAGACGGGAAACTACTCATTTCATCATCTGAGTTTGTAACCCTTTTCCTCTTTTGGTCTAGAATGAGTTTTCTTTGGCTTCTTGCAAGAAATGCTCTATCTTGGTCCATTTCTTGAAGAGTTTTGGTAATAGTTTGACTAAAGCAAAAGATGAATATAAACGGCATTCATGAACCTTTCTTCATTGGTAAAGAACTTGTAGCAATTTGTGTATTTTTTTTCTTCCAAAGAGAATTTATTCTTTTTGTATATCATACCAATACATTACTCTTTCATAACTCTACTTCCAGAAGATGAATATATTTTAGTCACTATATTACTTTCCACGTCATATAAGCTCTTTAGTTATAAGTAACATATATTTTCATTACTTTAATCTCTCAGATTATTTTTCTTACAAATATAGATTATTTTTCTTACAAATAATTTACTTGTAAAAGACATCATTATCAACTCTTTTTTAAGGATTACTTCTTTTATTAAGACCTACTGCCATACATAACCTTGATTGAATTTAGATCACCATTAATATTATTTATCTTAATAGCTCTTATTGTGGTTTTTTATTCATTTATGCAACAAAGCTATTTGTTTGTACATTGCACAAAAACTCGTACACTCCTTTTTATTGTTTCAGATTTACTCTCTATCTTTATATATTTAAAATTGTCTTGTACTTGTGATATTGTAACTCTTGTTAATAATTAGATAATCACACCAAATATTACTTTAGATAATTAGATAATTTATAGTAGTACTATACTAACTTCTATTTTTGTATTCTTATTGTCTTATTAAGTTTCAGCTGCTAGGCTTCTATAATGATATCCTTCCTATTTCTTAAAACTATCCTATCCAGCTCTATTATTAGCCTTTTTATTTATTACTTATATCTAAAATTTATTCAATTTTTATTCAATTTAATCTTTATAGTTTATTGACATACTTGACTGGTCACAAATTCATACTTATGGCCATCAACCTTTTTTTTTGTTCGTCACAGAGTTTCTATTATAAGCTAATATCCTATAGGTCTATACAATAATCCAAAATTTGTATCTATAATCATGGAAACTCTTGAATAGCTTTGCAAGTAATGCTTGTCCTTAATTTGATAGGATTCTCCTGGCTCATTTTGTCTTTGGTTGATATCTTTCCTATCATAGTACAACTTTGAATTAAATAAATCTTATATAGGGTTGATATCTTTCCTATCATAATAGTTCAACTTTGAATTAGACAAAAATTTATAGAGCAAATATAATGTAACAGTATCTAAGTTTACCTTTTGGTGGCGTAAAACTCTATTAATCCTTTTTTGAATTTTTTTTAATTATTTGACATAAAATTCAACCAAAAATTATTTTTAAGTATTTTTCTTTTTCGTTTCTTATATATTTTGTTTTTAAATTAATTTATAGAAATATTTATTTTGATATAGTTTTTTATTACTGGTCATCAAACAATCTCGATACCTCTATTGGGAAGCACATTATATGTCTTTATATGTGATTATACAGTTTCTATTATAAGCCATCGAAAAAAGTTTATGTATAACCCAAAATGTGCACCTTCACTCATATATATTTTGTTTAAAATTAGTCTATTTTTCTCTTATAAAAATGTAACGTGTTTTCACCATAGCATTGTCAAGCTTAATCTTTTCTATTTCAGAGCTCAATGTTCATTTCAGAGCTGTCCAGTTCTCAATATAAGCTTTCTTTTTACACTTCTGTTGACTTTACAGTTTGTCTCCTATAATATAAGCTGCTAAGAAATGTCAAAATCATATTTTAAAGGATAGTCTTATTTTGACCAAATCTATTTGAATCATTTTTTAGTCTTTCAACATTTGTTAGACATACCTTTTTCCTAATGGCTCTATATTAATAACCAAACTTGACCATGCTCTTTTTTAAAAGACAGATGATCCATTCTTTCACACATTAGACACAACAAAATTACTTTTTTAACTGGTCATTTGACAGTTTCTATTGCACTTTGATCGAGTATTTTCATATTAAACAATCTCAAATATACACCTTTAATCATCTATCTATATATCTCATATCTTGCAAGTAATCCCTGCTCCAATACTATTATAGTATAACAAATTCTATAGCCTCCTCCCTAGGCTTTATTCTTGCGTCAGCCTTTATCTTTTCCAAATTGAATATTTTTTACTTATACTAAATAAGAAAAGTCTTGTATTCATAATGACATTGTTAACTTTAACTTTTTTAAAAATCTGAAATTTTAAGATTTCAAAATAAGCTTTTTCTGTTGCACTTTTTTTTCACTCAGCGATTATATCTGCAAGGATTCAATTATTATACAATTCAAATGCATCTTCAAAGACTTGATAATGATCCACATTTATTCAATATCTCTTAAATATATATTTCTACCCTCTCCTGTACTGTCTTGCAAACTCTTGTTTATCTTTTTTTATCACTTTTGCTTATCTACACAAAAATATATCAAAAAGAAACTCCTTTTTATTGTGAGGAAATGAAATCCATATTTAGACTTATATTAAAAATTTTTCTGTTGAAACATTGCCATTCCCACACTTTTATGATACAACGAATATTATTTTAATCTAATGCAAATTGATTTAACTTCTTTCAAAATTATTTTATCTCTTCTATGTTCATGAATAATGCTCATTCACTATCAAATTTCTTGTCAAATTCATATTTAGACCTATGTAAATCTATATAAAATATGGTATATATATGCTATTTCATTGTATATCTTCAGATTATTATTATTATTACTATTTTTCTAGTCTAATATTATTAATATATATGCTAGTTGATTCCTACTCTGTCTTCATAAGTTAAAATATCACAATCATATAATTAGTTGTTCATGTAATAATTAACAGCGATGACATTCCAAGGCAATACGTTTAATACCAAAACACTAATACAAAACATAGACAATATGCAAAGCTTTCCAGCCTTAGTAGCTAACTAATGAAATCCAAATACATACCATGAGTTCAAAGTTTTCTACCAATTAAATTAGTGATTCAAAATAATTAAAGTACAAAATACTTCTCAAACAGTCAATGTTCTTTATCCTCGGTTTGAATTTTTTGTCGTTTACATCCTTTCCTGCTGAATTTGTTAGTTGATAACTGGCCATCTTCATTAGTCTCATTCACAAATTGGGAGCCACACTTCAAGATGTTGGAAGTTCTTTTGAGTGGTGTTTTACACTTGAGGCTTGAAATAGATTCCTCCATAGCATCCTAAATAAAGATATATATATATATATATATATATATATATATATATATATATAACAGACCATAAATACCAACAAATACATAATTTTTATGCAAACATATCATGAAAGCATAAGCTATTTTTGAAAAACAACGAATAATCCACCACATACCAAATTATACTCAGGATCACAATCATTCTTGAGATTAACATCCGCTGAAACATGCACCGAGTTGCTACACCCACCTTCCTATACAAAATCCACCATATTCCCTAGTTGTAGATTATAAGCATAATCTCAAATGAAAAGCAATATAAAATAGTTTAGCAAATAAAGAATAATTGGATATACGGTGTTAGTGGATGGTTCAGCTGATAGCACACTTTGCGTGTTCTTTTCAATAATCTCTTCATCATCACATATTTTCATCACAGTATAAATTTGGTCAAACTGTTTTATATTTGCAGACTTTACATTTATCTTAAGTAGTAATTTTCTGTCCATTATGTTATTGAGAGTGGGTGGATACTCATCATCACCCTCAGCCTGCACAAATATACTTTTCTCAGCCAAAATTGTTATATACTATTTTGACTAACTATTTTAAATTTAGCAAGACGTACCTCAGTATCCCTAATTTGCTCTGCTCATTTACCGCACAACTGCACCATTTCTCTATCCCAAAGTAGTAGATTGATGCTTCCAGTACCATCATACACCATCACTTCAACCTTGAATCTGTTATTCATCCTCATCAAGAAGGGAACAAATAACATATAATTTAAGTTAGCCATCATTTTCTTTGAATTTGATTATATATTCATAATGAATTAACACTTATATGTTGAGAATAGTTTGTAAAAATATAGCCATAATGTCACCTGAGTGCAGCACTTCCATGGGTGTGGCCACACTTGTCACACTCATATCTATTCCCAATGGGAGTATCCACTTTCTTTGGGCAGTTTCTACATGATTTGTAATACCAGTCTTTTTTACCAGCATTAATAGCAACAATGGTTCCAGTAATCCAAGTAGGTCCTTCCTACAAAAGATTAGTTTATGAAAAAAACTATATTCCTAAATCTTGAAAAGATTAGTTTATGAAAAAAACTATCTTCCTAAATCTTGAAAGTAGCATCACAGAGTGAAAGTATTTACCTTTTCACAGTTAAGCACTTGTTCAATAGTCTTTACTGCTATATCACCTTGTGTTAGTTCATCAACAGTAGACCATCTGCTTTGTGATGAGATCTGGCTAATCCTAACTGAAGTAGTTGCTGGTGCATCACTAAGCAACCTAGAACAGATTTACATAATGTATATTTTCTTGTTTAATTATTTTATTATTAGAAATAATATATACTCTTGTAACAAACGTATGGCTATACCAACCTGTTTTTAAAAGTCTCAATCTCTTTTAGCTGTGAGTTTATGTGAATCTTTGACACTTCAAAGTGGCTCTGTAGAGAAGTTTTTCCTACATTTTGACATGATGATATATGTTAGTCAAAAATATACTTAAACAGGTATTTTCATAACACATATTAATGTAAAACAATCATGCAGGATATACCATTCCACTGTATAGCCTTGAAGAATTGTAGCAGAACAATCACAGGTTCCACCGTTCCATCCTCAAGGTGTGGGAGTATTTGATCAACCATCTTTCCAAACAAAATGCAGTCAATCTTGTTGTGCCTACAAAGAAATACCAAATCAGATGAGAAGTGCCTTCCAAGTGTTTTGCAGATGGAAAAAATCACCAAAAAAATGTAATCAAAGAATAGCAAAGGTAATGAATGTAGTACATACTCTAAGTCTTCCAAAACAATTACCATCCGTTTAGTCTCTTTTCCCTTTGTGGTAACCAAGTCTCTTGGGTCCTCCTTACCAACCACCTCCGCAATCACATCTTAAAAAAAAGGAGGAACATTAAAATGTGCTCTGAACTTTCCAACTGTATAAATAGATTAGGAGTGGAGCATACCAAACAAATCGCTCTAGTGAATCTTATCAGCGTTGAGAAGCTCAACTATGGTTCTGAATCTAAAGGCTTCCAACGGAAAGCTTGGTTCTTGAATCTGATTTACTGTTGTCCTATGTGAAAATGTCAATATCCACTGGCTTGGGATTGTTTGAGCTATTCTGGTGTTCTTCACAACAATAAAATTGTTCATGGCGTGCATTTGGAACTGAATAATCAAACCACTCCACTTTTGGACCAGCGCCTTAGGTATTGAAGCAATCATCCTATTTCCCTGGCATTTTACAAAAATATAAAACTGATATGAAGAAGATACTCTATGTAAATTTTTATTTTTTTAAATGCTCTACATATATAAAATGCTCACCTTACTATCTTGCAAGATCATCTCAATGCTTTGCACTTCTTTCTCATTAAATTTGCTTGGAAGTTCCCATATCCTGATGATATAAACTTTGAAACTCCACCAAAGCTTCTTTGTATTAATATCACCCAGGAAGTCATAAGACTCCGCCATCTTAATGAGATTTTTGTTTCTGTTAAACCAAATGATATACTCTCTCTTGCTCCCACCGGGAATCTAATTTTTTTGTGAACAAATAAAAATGGAGGCATGCGTGTATATATATAAACACATTTGAAAGAAGATGTTGACCGTTGGTAATTTTGTACTTTTACCCATTAGGTTTTGTGTTTGGTTCTCATTTAAATGCATTTGAGATAAAAAAAAATTGTATACGTGTCAACCATTGAAGTATGGCACTTGTCGCTTATTGGAACAACTACTGCTCTCCTTCTATATATAAAGGAGATAACACAAGATTATGCATTAGTCTAAAGTCTTATGCATTTTAAACATAAAACATTAACTTATAGTCTTATATATAATGACTAATAACACAAAATATTAAGAATTACAATACTTAAATTTCACATAATAATAGACATCATCCATCACTAATAACATAAAATATTAATTATGTATGATGACTGGACCACCGGGCCGATTTCGGGTGACCCGAGCTATGACCCGGACCCGACCCAAAATAATGACTGGGTCTATTTTTAAGACCCATACCCGACCCTAAACCCGATGAAATCACACTAAATTAGCCCCAAAAGTGTTCGGGACCGGGTCAGATCTTCGGGCCGGGCCGGGCCATGCACACCCCTATACCAAACTAGCGCAGTACATTTCTTCTCAGGAATATTGCAGTTTTATATAATAAATTTGTACAAAAGGAGGTAATGTCATTTATTATGATACATGGGACTACAGAGTTAGTCAAAAGGAATAGCAATTTTGGATCAGAATAAAGAACAATTCTTGAATTCTAAAAAAAAAACAACTGATTAGGATCAACATTTAACCCTGTAATACTTCTCAACTCTAAAACCAAAAAAGAAAAATAAGACGGACCAAATTATGTAGCTGGAGCAAATTTCTTCTTTCCTTCTCTCTTTAGGGGAGTACCCTCTGTCCCCTTGATCATTCTCGATAAAATATCCGCTTGCTTTGTGTTCCCCTCTCGATTAAGGCTCTTGATCAGCTCATCACGGCTACTCCAATCTGTTCCGCTTCTTTTCTCCAAAATTTTACACAAGATGGAATATGCATTGAGAGTCTTCCCCACTGCCAAGAGAGCATCTAAAACCTTATCATAAATTGAAAAGCCTACAATATAGTCTCTCTCAAGAGCAAAATCAAACAGTTTGAGAGCAGCAATTGTCTTTTCTTTCTCACAAAGAACAGATAGTAGGTGGTCTAAATTAGGCTCGAATCCATTTTGATTCAGTAACTCGATACGGCCCAGTGCTTCTTCGACATGACCTCTCATGAGAAGAGCCTCCAAAATTTTAGAAACCAAATCCATATTCTCCTTGATTTCCTTCTCCACCATACATTTCATTACTCTGCTAGCCGTTTGGACCCTGCCATCTTCAAACAAACTCTCCATTACTGACCTAAAAAGAGTTGACTCCGGTACATGTCCACTTTCAAGCATGCTATCCAAAGCTGTCTTAGCATCAGCTGGTTCCCCTTTTCTCAGGTAACTCTCGATAAGTAACCTGTAGGAATCTGCATCTCTTGCAACCCCTCTCCTCCCCATGATCTTTAAAATTTCAAAAGCAGAATCAGGATTTCCTTCTTTCGAGTGCCCGTGGATCAGATTATTAAAAGAAACTGAATCCTGCACACCCTTTTTCATTAACTGGCGGAAAAACGTTTCTGCTTTAGCTGTCTGGCCATTTTCATAAAGATACTTAATCATCAGGTTATAAGCACTAGGTTCCATATCGAAAGAACTCTGCGGTCTCAAGATAATTTCCTTCTCAATTAACTTGTCCAACAATTTCACTGCCTTGTCATACACGTTGGCCTTGCAGAAATTCTCAATCAAGACACCGTAATGACCAGCCTCTGTCGGAATGCTCAACCTTATCATCCCTTTCAGCACATCCCCAGCTGCGTCCAAGTCACCGCACTCACACTGGCAACTCAGCAGTTTCATGAAGATGGAATTATCCTTGGGGGCAATATACCTATCCACCATCTCCCGCAACACATTCTTCGCCTCAGCTGCTTTCCCAGCATCAGAAAGCGCAGGCAACAGTGTAGTGAAGGTAACGGCATTCGGCTTAACACCACAAGACTTCATCTCCTCGAAAATCCTCGCGGCATCATCAACCCGCCCTGCCCCTACATACCCTTTCAACATAGTAGTATAACTAATCACATTGGGCACAGTATCTCCCCTCCCCTTCATCTCCGCAAACAACTTCTCCGCCTCATCAACATTCTTAAACCGGAAATACCCATTAATCATAGTGTTATAAGTAACAACATCAGGTAAAATATCCCTACTCTTCATTTCATCATAAAATCTAATTGCAGAATCCAATCTCAAAGACAAGAACATACCCCAAAGCAGCAAATGATAAGTATGCCGGGTAGGCTCGATGCCTTCCCGAAGCATAGCATTGTAGTACCTTTTCGCCATCATATACCGTCCGCGGCGGAGAATGACCTTGAAAAGCGCATCGTAGGACTTCACGGTGCGGTCGACGCCCAGCTCCTTCATCTTCTGGAAGATCCTAACGGATTCCTGAACGATGCCGGCGCGGCCGTAGGCGTCGATAAGGGAAACAAACATGTCCTCAGAGCAGGGGAGGCCTTTCTTGGGGGCGTCGAGGACGATCAAGCGAGCATGGTTGAGCTTCGAGAAGCGACCAAGGATCTGCACCATCTTGAGTGTGGTGCCTGCGTCGTGGACGAAGAGCCCGGCCCGCTCAACCCATCGAAAGAAGCGGAGGGCCTGGTCGGGGGAAGAGGAGGTGCCATGGAGGATGTTCCAGACGAGAGAGGAATCCATGTGTGGGGCCACTGAGCGGATCGAGTTCTGGAGACGGGTGGTCCAGGCCCGGTTGCTAATCATCCTGATGATTATTGTTTCGGGCTTTTCCGGGGAGTGCTGATGGGCTTTGTTTGCTGGGAGTGGTGTATCGGGTAGGGTGGATGGGTTTTGGGGTTCGGAGGAGGTGGCGCCTGGAGGTGGAGGAGGGGGAGGTGGGTGGTGGTGGTGGTCGTCGGGCTCGGAGAGAGGCTCGGCGGTGGAAGTGGAGGAGAAGCGGGGGAAGGGTAGTTTGGGAATGATGAAAGTTGGTCTCCATTGGAGAAGCTTGGAATTTGAGAGGAAACCCATGGATATGAGATTTGGGAATGGAAATTGGAGATTGTCGAGAGTGGGTTTTAGTGTCGAGAGTGAACGAGTGAAGTGAGGAATAGTTGGATGCAGCAGCCAAAAATGGGGGAGGACAGCACTCTGAGGCTTAAGACTTTTGGTGGTTAGGGTTTAACACTTACAGCAGCCCAGTCTTCTTTTCTTTTTGCTGCTTTATTTATTTATTATTTTTTTTTTTTTGGTTTTGGTGACATCACTATTAGAATTTGTTAATAAATAAAAGAGTAAATGTCCTTTACGGTCCCTAATGATTTGCCTGATGGACTTCCCACTCCCTAAGAAATCTAAATACCCAAATCGATCCCTATCTATTATGATTTCAGTACGTTCCAGTCCCAGCAACTGGATCCGAGCAGGTCACTGGCTGATGTGTCAGTAACTTGTCCACGTGGGTTTCTCTCCTTCATAATTGGGACAAATCGCCCCTGTACCTTTGTTGAAACGCTGCGTTTCATTATGAGCGTTATCTCCTGGGTGTTCATAGTTATTTAGAGTTTTTTCTTTATTCTTCATTGTCTTTATTGTGTGTAGAGTGAAGATAAAGGGTTTTCTCCTGAAGAACAATATGGCTATGAAAGTCAGAGACTCTTCTTCACGAACCGTGGAGGAAAGCAATGTAGCTGGAAAGAATTTGTACTGGAGTCCGACTCTGGGTTCCACTGGGAGTATAGGAGAAAAGGCAAACCAAGGCAAGAAAAGATTTGTAGCACCCAGATGTCACTGTGGCACATATGCAATATTGTTTCAATCTAGCACTGCAGAAAATTCGAACAGACTTTTTTTTTGTTGCTCTTATTTTAAGGTAATCATTTTTCAATTTTAGTTTTGTTTCAAAATTTCTTGCCATTACCATGGAGTGTTATTTGTTACAGACCACATCTCCACATTGCAAATACTTTGCTTGGCTTGATGAATATGTTGAGTCATATTCACATAAAGCTTATGTCAATCAGAATGGTGTGGTTGAAAGTTTGAAGGCGATGGAAGAAAGATTGGAGGCACTGGAAGTAATGATAGCAAAGCAGAAAATTGAAAAAACATTTGGAGGCAACACTAAATGCAGAACATTAACCACTTTTTTAATTGGAATTGCAGTTACACTTATAATTTCATCAATTTGCAGTGGGTTAATTGAGAAAAATGTGAATTTGATCTAGTGTGCAAAGTTATGTAAATAGAAGACAACTACTTAATGTATTTTTGTTGAAATTCATTGCTTGTATGAAGACAACAACTGATGTTATGATTATTTACTCTAATATAGTGATACTTAATTTATTTTATTTCATGTAGTTATTAAAATTTAAAATAGTGTATTGAGATATTATCATATTGTATTATTATGAGTTTGTGAAACACATGTCTATGAAGATAACAATGTAAATAAATATTCAAATCTGTGAGAAATTTGGAATTGCACTCCAATTCCTGAGAGTTTTATAAAAGTTGAAACCAACATATAAAGTGATTAAGTGATTCACAAACCAAAGCATGAGTATTTTACAAAAAGTTCACTCCAAAATATGACCTACTCCAGAGTTTCACTCAGAAGACCATGTGTGTTTTTTCAACTTGATACTAAAACAAAAACAAAAAAAATTGACTGTATCTCTAAATCAATATCGAGTATTATGTAGACTTCAAATCAGAACCTAATCATAACATCAACACTATAACCAAAATAACTAAGACAGAATCTCCCCCTAAACCAAAGTTCTACATTTCCTAAACAACATAATATCCATATAGCAAGTTCTTTTACTGTTTTTTTGGTGGAGGCTTCATTCCTGGAGTTGGAATGAACTTGAATAGCCTTGATGAGGTCCCAGTGCTAGCTGCTGCCAAAGTTTCATTGGAGATTGCATGAGAGGTTCTCTCTAAGCCTTGTCCTTCTGGTTGGGCTTGTATATTGTGAGGAGGTTCGTTGGGTTGCACTAGAGGACCTGGGGGCCTTTTGACACTCTGTTTGGGCATAAACTTTGGTGCTGCATAATGGGGCTGAGCCTTTGATGCCTGAGTTGTGGCCTGATTCATTGGAGTTGTTTGATCAATTCCTAGAACCTGGTAAAACAATAGTGAATCACATTTGGACTCCAAACTACATCTTTTGTGTTCAAAAAAAGTAAAGAACTATGGTGTGTCTATTTACCTCTGCAGTTGGGGCATTTTGTGAAATGTTTATCTCATCTGGCTCTACATGCGGCCTCTTTGGCATTTTTTTCTTGTTTTTCCTAGCCATATCCTGTATGACAGAAACATGTTTCGCGGCCACATATGTTTTCAAATATTAACTCATTGTGAATACTCAAAGACACAACCCAAAATGTATACGAGTTACAAAATACTTGTCCAAAGAAAAAAACTTACAAGAGGGTCCAGGTGAATAGGTTCAGGTTCTTCAACATGTATGTTATTTACACCACCATCAATACCAGCCACATTCCCTATAGGGGGAGGGGCAGGAGCTAAATTTTCAGTCATCACAACCAAAGCTTTGCTAGCCGCTTTTGCTTTCTTTCTTTTTGGTTGCCAGTCGGGTTTAGCTGGTGCTCCATTGCATGTTTTATAATAATGCTCCTTCTCCCCGCATTTGCTACACGTTACCTGAAAAGTTCTTCTCACTTTGTCGCCAATCACTGGAGGGGGAGGGGGTGCACCGGAATCAATCCTGCGTTTCTTTGGATGACCAGCTGGTCTTACTATTCTGGAGGGTTGTGGCTTTGGATGGTTTGTCTTCTCCCAAAATTCTTTGCTGTTCACCGGATTTACACACAAGTCATATGTTTTCCTCACAGCATCCATAGTGAGATAAGGGCTCACAAAGTCTTCGGCAGCCTTAATTCTCAACTTAGAGATAGCAGCAACTGCGTGGACACATGGCATCCCTATACAACAGCAATAAAAATATGAATATGATACGCTAAAAATGTGAAAATAACAAGACAAGAATTATAATTAATGTTTACCTGTCAACTGTCATGCATTGCAAGTGCATGTATGTTGTTGGAGATTGACACCCAATTTGTGTTTTCCCCTAGTAACTTCAAATAGAACCCTGTCATTATCTCCGCTCCATTGTGCATTCCATTTATGACTCTGTGGTTTAATGTGCTTGTCAAGTCTCCACTGCTGTGCTGGTGCCAGTTTTCCAGTGCACCTCCCTAAAATTCTCTTGTGCTTGGCCATCTTTTTCATTATTGTACACCTTATCTCTTCACACATTGTTAGAATCGGCTTCTCCCTAGCCTCAACTATCATAGAATTCCAAACCTCACACATGTTATTGGTGAGGCTGTCATTCTTCGGACCATAACTGAAATATGCCTTGCACCAAGCTGCTGGGTCAAATTGATTCATATACTCCCATCCTCCGCATCACTCACTTTTAAACTTCTCCATTGATGCTTTGAACTGCACCTGAGTAGTGCACTTGGCAGCATGCCATAACAGTCCCTTTACCTGCTTGTTATTGAATTTTTGTTGAAGATTCTTCCAAATGTGCAACACACAATTTCTATGATGTGCATAGGGCATGACTTCCTTTGTTGCACGCATAAGTCCCTACAAGTTTGGTTTAAAAACCAAATATAAATCCTTTATAATTGCTACAGACATCTAATTATACATCAATTGCTGGCAATAGAAGTCACTGGTATAAACCAATTATAAGTCATAAACTAATTATAATTTAGTTATATTGTGCAGAATTGCATTTTATTAAACTGAAAAAGGCATGCCAATTATAATTGTTACAAACATATAATTATAATCCAAGATGTGCAACAGAAGTCTATAGCCATAAACTAATTATAAGTCAATTATATTGTGCAGAATTGCATTTATAAAACTGAAAATGGCATGCCAATTATAATTGTTACAAACATCTAATTATAATCCAACATGTGCAACAGAAGTCTATAGCCATAAACTAATTTTAAGTCAATTATATTGTGCAGAATTGCATTTATAAAACTGAAAACGGCATGCCAATTATAATTGTTACAAACATCTAATTATAATCCAACATGTGCAACAGAAGTCTATATCTAATAAGACAATTATCTTGTGCAGACTTGTATTTATAAAACAATATCTAATAATCTAAACAATATCTACACTATAATCCAAATAAACTCTGCAGAATTATAATCAATATCAGAATAGGTTGGCAAATGTTGTTACCTTCTGTTGGTCGGACATGAGATTCCATCCACGCACTTGATGGTCTCCCAAATCATCCTGAAGTCGAGTTAAGAACCACATCCAGTTCTCTGTATTCTCTACTCTTGTAACAGCATATGCAATAACGAATACATGGTTGTTAGCATCAAGTGACATTGCAGTTAAGAGTTGGCCTCCATAATACCCCTTTAAAAAGCATCCATCTAGGCCTATTAGTGGTCTACAACCCTTAACAAACCCATTTCTACACGCATCTAAGCATATGTAAATTTTGTCAAACAGCGGTAGAGATTGCAGAATTGGGTCAACACACATGTCAGCCGTGCTACCTGGGTTACTCCTGTGCAACTCTTGTAAATAATCCCACAACTTCCCATATTGTGCCTTGTCATTCCCAACAACAATTTCCCTAGCTGCTTTCAAAGCCCTTTGGATCATTTTTGGATGGACCTGAACATTGTAGTCCTGTTTCATATGCTCCGTTGCTTCCCTCGGTGTCAGCTTAGGCTGTGTTGCCAACCTTTTTTCCAGCTTATCTGTGACCCATGCCCTATCGGCCAAATTGCTTCCATAATCCCTTCCACATGTATGCTTGTTGTGAAATGTTTTTATCTCAAATGCCATTGTTTTTGAGTTCCTTGCCACATATATTAACCATGGACAGTTCTCCCCCGCACATCTAGCCCTGACCCTCTCCTTCTCATTCTTGATATACATGCAATCTCTTCCATCCCAAACAAATACATCCTTCAAGGCCTTCTTAAATATCTCCATAGTCGAAAATTGCATTCCAAGCTCAAACCGAACCTCTCCATATTCATTTTCTTCATTGAAATCAAGTCCGTGCATTGTTCTCTCATCCTCAGAAGATACCGGGGTATGACACTCTTTAGAAGCATATTCATAGTTGTAGTCATCACTGTCACTCTTCTCATTAACCACTGCTGGACCTCCTACTTCATCTTCTACTGGCCCTCCCATATCTGTTTCTACTGGCCCTTGGGCAGAACCCAACCCACTAGGAGGTGTCTCAGTTCGATTTCCTTTACTAGATTCACCGTATAGCACATGTCTCTTCCTCCTCCTCCCAGTATACCTCTTTGATGATTTCTTACCATTTTTCTTAGGTGACACCTTCTTCTTGTTTGATGGAGACACAGATGCTTTTTCCTTTATTTTTTTTCCATGTCTTTTTGGTGACTCAATATCACTACTATCATTCTCAAAACTAGGAGGAGGAGGCTTGTAGGCCTCATCCTCGGCACTCTCGTATCCATCATCCGATGAGGATTCCTCTGTGACCACAACGGGCTCTTCCTCTGGTTCTGCCTCTGGTTCGACTGCCATTGGTTGACTTACCGGGTGCTTAAAGTAGATGTAGAACTCATTTCTATCTGGACAACTTAGAGTGGCTTCACACATGTCATTAATATCCTGGTCACCCTTAAGGATATGAAGCCCAAACTCCAGGTTTCTTGCTGCTGGATCAAGCCAGTAAATTTCTTTGTATTCTATATAACCTAATCCCCTGAAGAGTTCTTCCAAGTCCTTCTTGTTGACAAAATCAACATCCATGGGTGGAAATTTCTCAATCTTTCCATTTACGTACCGTAGCACTCCATTTGGATCTTTCTTGAGTATCCCACCATGATGAAAAACAGGGATAACAAACACAGACATCTGTAAAAATCCAAACTATAACTTAGTAACAGAGCTATACTTCAAACTTAATCAACAGCAAATAGACTAAAATATCTATCAGTTAAGAATTCTTAACTCATCAATAAGCAGAAAGGTAGAAACTTTCAAAGTTAACATCACTATTATAGTTTTGCAACAACCCTAACTCATCAAACAAAGCTAGTGCTTCACCCCCATCCACCCATAATCAACATGCAGAGGAGAACTGAGTTATCAAAGCTAATTTCACTCCCACTATCTGACACACTCCTCAATTTGACTACAGTGAAAGATAAAGGAAGTAGAAGAGAACGAAAGATTGCTTACCGTTTCAAAGAAACTTGCCAAATGCTTCCAATGTCTTCCCACACAGTGGTGCAGCACGATCGCACGTCCTCAACGTAACGCTCTTTTGGAGGGAAGGAGAAAGGTTTCAGAGTTAGGGCCAAATGTAAATGAAGAGGGAGAGGAAGGTGTTTTATGGAATAACGCTCATAATGAAACGCAGCGTTTCAACAAAGGTACAGGGGGCGATTTGTCCCAATTATAAAGGAGAGAAACCCACATGGACAAGTTACTGACACATCAGCCAATGACCTGCTCGGATCCGGTTACAGGGACTGGAACGTACTGAAATCATAATAGATAGGGATCGATTTGGGTATTTAGATTTCTTAGGGGGTGGAAAGTCCATCAGGCAAATCGTTAGGGACCGGAAAGGGCATTTACTCTAAATAAAATCAATTAATTATTTACTGATATATATTTTTATAAAAATTTTATTTATATATTAATTTCAGCCAATATTTTAGCCACCGTATACAAATACGATAAAATACGCTATCATGGGTTGTGCGGTTGTTCCTTGAGCTGCTGCTTTTTGTTTCTCTAATAAGTCCAGTAAGTAATTTCTTTTCAGAACCCTTGATATATCGGTTTTTGTTTATATGGCTGAGGTTTTGCGGCATTATTTTTCATAAGATTAAGTATCGATGTTTGCATGTCGTGTTTGAAGTCGCTATTATTGCCTCGGAAATGGTTCGACGCTATGGCAGTTACAAGATGCAAGGAAAATGGGTTTTAACGCATTTGGATTTTGAGTTTTGACGAGTTGAGGTAGGGAATTTATTTCAAAATTAACTATTTTAATTTATAAATGCCATTGAAATTTAGTGAGTAACTGCAAATAATTTATAAATGTCTTGTTTGATTAATTGATGAAATTGAGATTGCTGGTGATTGTGGATATGGTTGAATGTGATGAAATTGTACTGAAATTGATTTGTGGTTGTGTTTGAGGATGATGATTTCTGTTGGTTTGTGATTTGATGATGATGAGGGTATGCTTGAAAACGCTATTGGAAGTTGATGAACTATTATGAATATGTGTGTGTAATTTTGTGAATTATTGACTCTAAGTTCTTGGAGCTATACTACTAATTCTAATATCTTTGTTTAATGAAATAGAAGTTGGAATTTGTGATATTGGAAGAGTTCTAAGCTTAGATACAAAATTGGAAGTGTAAGGTTGCTTAATTGTTACTAAATTGGAATATGATAAGTTAATTATTGAATGAAATGTATTTGGAAGAAGTTAGTTGTGGAGATTACTCTAAATTATGATTGAAGCTGGATGTGGTTGTGAGTTGTGCTCAAGTTATTGATGGCTATGATGAATGAATTGGAATTCTGGTCTTTGATGAATTAATATTGAATCGGTTGTTGATAAGCTAGTTATTCGGTATATGGTAACGGTAGTGGACTTGATTGGTGACTAATTGAGAATTGGTTTTGGAAACTAGTTATAAATTTTTGAAGTTGGACTGGTTTATTTTTAAAGAATGATCGATGAAAATTCTGAATTTATTTGATGATAGGATGTTAGTCGTTAAAATTAGGCGAAGCGCTGCCGAAATTTTTATAAAATTTAGGACTTTATTTGAAATGCTATTTTAAAAGATTTGGTTTTGGAAAGTTAAATTATTTGAGACTTATTTAGTTGGAGAAAGATTTATTCTATTTTGAATTCGATTTATTAAGAAAAGTATAATGTATTAAATTTTATCTTTTGAGAAGGGAGTTTGTTTTAAGTAATAATTTGAGATTGATTTATTAAGGAAAGGAATCTTTATTAAACGATAAAGAAGTTTGACTGTTTAGAAACTTCAGGCAATGATAAGTGAAAGGAATCTTTATTAAACGATAAAGAAGTTTGACTGTTTAGAAACTTGAGGCAATGATAAGTGAATAATAAATAAGGTGATGCGGAGGTATGTATAGTTAAGCGGTGATGCAGAGGTACGTTTAATAATATAGGGATGCAGAGGTATGAGTGTGTAATCGGTTATGTGAAAGTAAAATAAAAAGCAAAAAAAATGAAAAGTCATGAGTGAAATAAATAATTGAAATAGATTATGATTCATGAAAATGAAATGTGAATGGGCCTTTATGCCAAAGTGCTAATGCAGAAGTGTCCGCCTAACTAATAGCTTGAGATCGCTAATGTGGGAATGTCCGTCTAACTGATAGCATATTGTATGTTGAATGGGCCTGGTGCCAAATTGCTAATGCAAAAGGGTCCACCTAACTGATAGCCTGAATTTGCTAATACGGGAATGTTCGCCAAACTGATAGCACTGTTTCTTATTGTGATACACATTAAGATATTATTATGATGATGCCTAACTGACACGGGTAACCGTGATGCCAAGGTGTCTAACTGATACAGTAAAGAAATTATATTCTCCTTCCTCCGAATGAATGATTGGAAAATAAATTAGGGTAAAAGGTTTTAGCTTTGGGTGTGTTGTGACATAAGGAAAGCTATAGATGAAGAATTGAAGAGGATAAGACTCACATTACAAGATTCTTGCCATTTTGTGGCATTTTTTTGTTTTATGGCGGTTTAAAACTCCCACAAAATGAATTATGGCAGTTTCTAAAACCTCCAAAATTGGAGGTGCCACGAGCTTATTTGTGGCAGTTTTATAAAATTGCGACAATGTTATTTAGTGGCGGTTCTTTTGCTGTTTTGCGGGGGATTTTAAGTTAATGGATTCTTATAGTTTTTTGTCATTTTTGTGGCAATTTAAAACCGCCACAAAGTTAATATTCAAATTAAAAAAAAAAGAGCCACAAACTAAACAACAGCAAACCACTACCAGACTACTATTCCTAATTCTGAGCACTGCCAAAAAAGAGGTTCATATCAAAATCAGTTCAACCAAAAGTAAGATAATATTACATTAGCTAAGGTAACATTATCCTAGGATCATAGCTATATGATAATCTTCCATAAATCAGTTTTACTAACTAATAAGGTAACATTATCCTTCAACAAAAAACAGAATCAAATCTCAAATTCTAGCATTCAACACATCTATACAATGTCATCATCTATTTTCCATTTTTTTTTTGTCTATTTTAAATTAAAAACTACTCAGAAGCATTAATAAAAAGATCAATTTAGTGTTTGAGAATGTTAGCATATGCTAAACATAGTAGCACATCATTGTAGAATAAAATTGCATCATATATGTTTTGTAGAAATTTCACCTCTTCATCAATTTAAATACATCCCATTTGATGTCTGGAACCACTATATCTTTGGCTTCCATTTCCTGCATTGCAAATCTTAAGACGTTATGAAGAATATTGACACTAGATTGGAATAGCTATCAACATTAAGTTTATATTTGAATATGGGAGTCCACCCTGCAACCACCATAAAACCTTGCTCGAAATACATCTAACTTGACTAAACAAACTCGATGAGCATAGAATCTTTTTCCTATAGATCAATTAGTTTAAGGTTTGTACTTTGTAGATCCAAGAAGCTCCAACAACAATTCTAATCCTGCAAGATATAACAGCAAGTTGATTGGAAATACTTCAAAGCATTACTAGATGAAAAAATTATTAAAATGATCAGATAAAAGCTTATTGTACCATTGTTGTCAATGAAGATAGTTCTACAATTATCAATAGGACATAAATGAGCAAGAGCAAGAGCAACACACTATTGAACACCCTTTTTGGCAAAGCGCATAAGATATAACAAGTGTTTCAATACCTACCAAAGATAAAGGAACAATATAAGAATCATATTCAATAAAACACCCATCACAGGAATCAATAATTTGCAAGAAAACTCACTTGCCCCTAGATCTTCTCCTTAAATCCTGTTAAGATTTTTGTTACACACTCTCTAGTTGGCTACAAGTCAAACAAAAATTAGTTAAACTTATGAATTATAGAGAGATAGAACTATAGAAGTTCTACTTATGAAGATAAACACTTTTATTATCATCAAAGACAAATACCAGTAAATTAAACACAAGTCAATATATGATACTACGGAGTAAGGAAAAGAATGGCATACTTGAGTTTTGAAACTTCCATCCTAAAGTTTGTGAAAACCACCAGCCTTAATAAGGTCTGCAATAATGTCTTGTCACAGTTTATATTTGATAAGTTCATAAAGGATAACAAAATAATGTTATTAATTTCATTGTATGATATTCGAAGAATATAGCCCCCAGGCTTCGCCAAAGTGATGGAAACGATACCGTTTTGAAGGATCACCTGAAACTCCATGTCCATTGCGTGATGAGTGTACTCATAATAAGACATTTTTTTTATTCTGTATAGTAATATTTTATAAAATATTTTAACCATTAATTCTGATAAAATATAAAATGGAAAAAGAAGAGCAAAATATAGTAAATGATATGGTCAAGAATTTTTTACATCATGGCATAGTTAAGAAGTTTCCTTAAAGAAATAATAAAATAATGGATTAATTGATATCATATTTTATGCAATAAATGTAACAAAACTTCTTAAGCTTATATACAATTCTTAATAAGAAAATTAAATTAAGGAATTTTTTTATTACCCGGTCAAGATCTTCAGTATTTAGAATAATCGGGGATGTCAATTTCACCTTTAAACCTCTTCAGCTAGAAGAAGTCATGCATATCAAAATAAAATGGTGAAAATAAGGTAAAAAATTAGTTACAAGAATTTTGTTGTCATTTTGCAACAAGGTTAGTTAGACAGTGCATTAACCCTGACATGAGCAAAGATGTTGTGATCAACTTATACAATAAAATAGAGAAAACAAGAGTTGAAAAAATAAAATGAAAGAAAATGGTTCTACTTACTAACTTAAGGGTCATTGTTGTGCTTATCAAATATCAATAACTTTTGCTTTGCTCCAATGGTCTCTAATCTGTGCGACTGTGTTGCCGATAAGGATGAGAAAGGCCGCATTTGAATTATCGTAAGAAGTTTATCTTCAATATAAATTGGACCATACTTTTTCCATGTTCTGCCAAAATTTATTGTAAGCTATTACCTTGCAACAATCTATATAAATCAACCAGATGATATAATTTTGACTCTAATATCTAAACCAATTTTATCATGATTGCAAGTAATCAATAATCTGATATTCACAAAATCTCATCCAAATTGAATTTTGACTTTCCCTGGCATGAATGAAAATAGTGAGCAGTGAAAGCCAAGAAAGAATTTTAAATGATTTCATATAATTTGGTTTCTATTAATATAAAATGATATATTATATCAAGCTAATAAATAATCTGAATTTTCATTTAAAATTGGTGAGTAACTATTACATGCTTACTTCATAATCATATAGTAGTCATAGCAGTGTACCTACATTCACTGAGGCAAATTCACAAACATGTTCTACTCATGGTTCACCATATCTCAAACAAATTATACTGAATTCAAAAACTAATCCTATTTTCTCACTTGACCAAAATTAACTACAAAGAATTGCATACTAAATTCCCCACTCCGTGTATTATATGCCAATTTCTCTTCAAATAAGATCCAATACTTTACTCAACAAAAATTATAATTTAATTTACTGTTAGGAACAACATAACCATGTCCTCTATATACGTAAATGAATAAATCAATAAAAAGATTTTCCTAACGAGAAGAGCTGCCAAATTAGCTTAAGCACGAAGATATCACTTACCACTACCAGTCAATGCAAGTCATATGCAGAATCAAACATAGCATAGAGATTCAATTTCTCAAGTTTGGCTACTAGACGAAAATAAACAACGCTAAAAGTGAAGAACAACGAAAATAGTACAAAATAAAAAATTATATACCTGTCAGCTTCACCGAAAGATTATTGTTGTTGTTGTTGTCGAAGAAGAAGTTACCAGAGGAGGCGGAAGTGAGAAAAGAACGACGCAATGACAAGCAACGACTGATTAGACATTGTGCGACGATCTGTGACAAAGGAGTGATTAAAAAGTCTAAATGTTAATTTTTATTACTCCTAAAAAAAATAATTCAAGTATAAAAATCGAACCATTTTAAAATAAATTATTTTACAATGATAATTAGTTACGAATATATTTGGTAACAAAAAAAATAATCAAAAATAGACAAAATTTACTTTATTTAATATTCATTACTGTTTTTTCTTTTAGCATTATCGAATTAGTTATTGGTGCTTCTTCTCTTGCTTATTTTATGTTGTGTTTAATTATTGCCGATTTTGAACTTGACCTAATTTATGCTTAATACATAGCCAATCATATTAATTAATTGATTAGATATAGATTGTGGAAGCAAATGGATAATGAAAAGTGATGATTATTATGTGAATCGTCCATCAAGAAACACACCACCTCCCCAAAAGTAAATCCGCCACCACCACCACCCAACAACAATAATGATGTCATTCTGGTTTTCATTCCAAATCATAACACTGCCTCAGCTTGATTTACAAATGTTTATAATATATAATTAATAATATAGTGCTTCTTTCTTGGATCTGGATGATTAATTACTCAATAGATGTATTGGTGTGATTATGTTGTGTGCCTTGTTTACTAACAATTAGAAAAGAATTATCTGCTTTTGGTGATTGTGTTTGTAACATATAATTTGATTAGTGTGAGACATGAAAACTTTGTATAATATACATAAATTATCTGTTTTTAGGAGGTTGATTGGTTAAACATAAGGCATTCTGTATGTTAGATCGATTACCAAATAATTTTAGCAACAGATTTTGTCCTCCAAAATTATTCGAAAAATTTTAGAGTTTAGGATTTAGAATAAAATTTTATTTTTATAATAAGAAGACTTGTTGAAGTCATTATTATACAGCTACGTTCTGCGAAATTATTCATATATAGAGCGCAACCATGCAAATATTATATATTTGTAAATAATTATTTAAAAATTAGAAATGATATATAATATAATTATTCTTATAAGAAGTCACTTATATAAAGATGTTAAAAATATTTTTTTTAAAGATATTTTTAAAAAATTAAAATTTAACATATATAATCACTTAAATTATGTTATTTTTATTAAAATTAGGCCGGACAAATCAGTTTAACCAAAAAATTAATAAATTAAATTTTGAACCGATATAAATTAATATTTTTTTTATAAAAAATGAGTACAATACAAAATAACTAAAATATCTATATATATTGAAAACTCTAAATCTTAACCCTAAGATGACAGAGAAAAAAAGGGCTAGAATTTAGGATTCTCAAAATTAATATATATAATAAGAGTATTTAGTTATTTTTTATAATAGGGGTATTGCAGATTTTTTATAAAAAAAAATATTAATTTAGATCGATTCAAAATTTGATTCATTATTTTTCGATCAAATTAATTTGTCTAACCTAATTTTGACAAAAATAACACAATTTAATCGATTATATGTGTTAAATTTTAATTATTAAAAAATATCTTTAAAAAAAGACGTTTTACACGTCTTTATCAGAGTAGCTCCTTTATTTATAATTAGTAACATCGACTAAATACAATACAACCAACCAACTAAGTACATTAATTCTAATTTTAATCAAAATCAATTTTACAAAGTATTTATTTTTAAACGTTAATTCAAACACATACTGAAGATTTATCTGCATCTTGAAATCCTAGCTAGCTAAGCTAGAATTACATACTTATAATTAAAAACAACTATATTATCATTTTATTATTGAACCCGATGACTAGTTATAAAAGAGAAATAATATAGGCTAATTTTATGGTGTCTATGAGTTTTTGCCTAAATTTTGTCTAACTTATTTTTTGTAGTAAATTTTATTTTTTTTAAAAGTTATTTATTTTTATATCTTTTAAATTAAATAATAACTTTTAACTTTTTTTTAATAAATAGACACCACCTTTTAGACACCATAGCATTCACCAATAATATATAAGCACTTAATTATGAAATAATTTAGCTGGTCATTCGAGAGAGTATGAGAGAGAGAGTATTCGAGAGCCTGGGAGGTGGGAAAACACACCGGGGGGGGTTCATATGCACAAATTAAAAATGGTAAAGATCCTAGGGTTTGGAACAAAGAAAAGTATCAACGCTTGGAGCTTCATTCATTCTCTGTTTTCGTCAACAATTTGCCGGAAGACATATCAAGAAGAGAACTGTTTCAAATGTTCAAATGGACAGAGAGAATTATCGACATATATCTGTCGTAAAAGAATAAAAATGGGCAGATATATCTGTTTGCCTTCATACAGTACACCACAAAGGGAGGAGCTTTGAAGGCTGTTGCAGAGATGAACAACATGGTGGTGAGAAGAAGAAAAGTTGTTTGTAGGAGAAGCGAAATATAGAAGAGGAACCACGATGCAAAATACAACAGACAAACGAATGAAAGTGATCACCAGACATGATGCTGGAGGCCACAGTACACTGGCACATAGGGTGGGAGCGACTGTTGAACAAGTGGTGAGGCAGAAATCAGATGAACCCGTAAAAGGTCAAAGTAGTAATGGATGGACAAAGAAGATAGAAGTGCCGGTAGCAAGTGAGAATGTTGTTTGGCTACAGAGAAGTATTGTAGGCGGCACGAAGACGGCGATTGATTTCAATTCACTACAGCAAAAGATCCATAGGGACTGGCCAGGTGTGACACAGGTGAGAGAGTTGGGGGCATATAAAGCAATAATAACTTTTGATTCGGTGCTTAGTGCTGAAGAAGCTTACACATTTCGAATGAATGAATTATTAAAATTGTTTTATATGGCATGGAGATGGGATGAGACTGAGAAAAATGAGTCTAGAAGGGTTTGGCTAGAATATTACGGAGTCCCGATACACGCATGGTCAAGGAACACTTTTCACAAAATAGGAGAGTAATGGGGAAAAGTAGTGGAATGTGATAAACTGACGGAATCGAGTAATTCGTTCAGTGTGGGTAAAGTTTTCATTGATACGTGAACCTTTAATATGATCAATGAATGGATTCATGTGACAATAGGGACAAGTAGATTCGACGTCTTGGTACGAGAAGTGGGTGGAGAGATGTATCGGGAGGAATGCTTTCGGAAAACGAAGGAGGATGCAAAAGTTCGACACACGATAAACGAAGAAGAGGTACAGCATGAACCAATCATGGTGGGATGGGATCCGGCGGTGGTGCAGACAAAGGTTGACCATAGGATTGATGAACAGGGGAGGGACAGGTTGGTAAATTCAAGTCTCTTCTTCAACGAGTGGCATCACAAAAATTCAAATCCATCATTTGGAAACGGTAATCATACGGAATTAAATGGAATGGCGGATTCTAAGGGATTGCATGAAACCAATGACTCGGAAGAAACTGTTTCCAATTATTATGAAGGATATGAGTGCCATGTATATGAAGATTTAAGCAAGGAAAATGGGCTGGAAGTAAACATGCCCAATATAATTAAGAAGAGACAAGATGATGGGCTGATAGTGAAGGGCCGAAGAGCTGCGCCAGCGGGTGGATGCTCCAAACGGGCTGGGTCTGACCCGGATGCAAGGATCACCCGAACCGAAGAGATCTTCACCAGTATCCCTAGGGTGAGCACGGCGCCTCAAGCCTTGGGAAAGGACGCTGATGGTACACCAAACAGGGGTGACGCCGGCCAACAGAACGCGTCGAAAGAGATAGAGACGGACGTAAGAACGACCGGGCATGGGGGGAAGCAAGCCGCTTCGCGCATGGTGCCTGGACACAAGGGCGGAGCAGCGGGTGAATCGAGAATCGACGACGAAGCTGGCCGAAGGCTGAGATGTGACCAGGGGGCCGAGGGACGGGAGAAGCGAGCCAGCGGACTGATGAACGGAGGACCAATGTCGAGGAGGTTGCCTATGCCAAGAGTGACTGTCCTGGCAGGGGAAAGAGGCGGCATTGATCGCAGCACCTGAAGATACTCCAAGGACACAAATTGCAGGATATGGGGGACAGGGAATTGATGGGGTACTTCAACGATGTAACGAACCAGAGGCTGAAACCAATCTTGGAGAAGATATAGGATTGAGACTGGAGGAAGAGGAATTCGTGGTGGATGATACCGCTCAGAGTAAGGGTAAAGGATGAAAGGAAGAACATGAGAATGACGCAGATTTAGGTTCAGAGGTGGGGAATCTAGACAGTAAAGAGCAGAGGTTGACTTGGGAAGAAGAAACGATAGAGAACAAAGAGGTCTGGAAATTAGTTGTAGAGTCAGGTGCTCAGTACAATGATGAGGATGATATTATGGCAATCTTGCAGGAGCAGAACGAAGTCATGGCATTGAAACGACGACAGGCCAAGCAAAAAGAAAAAGCTCGAAGAAGCAGGCCAAAAAACCGTAAACAGATGTGTAATATCTTAGTAAAATAATTTTTAGTTCTTGGAATATAAGGGGGTTGGGAGGAACTGCAAAAGTTAGTATGCTAAAGAATTTTAAAAATAAATTTAAGCTAGAAATGTTGAGTCCAAGAGACAAAGAAGGAGGTCATAACTAAATTTGATGTTGCTCGTATATAGGGAAGTGACAGAGCATGCTGGGAGTTCGTAGGTTCGATAGGGTCTTCTGGAGGACTGTTGCTAATATGGAATGAACCATCCTTTAATATGTATAATTGTTATAAAGGGGATAGATGGTTATGGTTAGAAGGAGTTGTTGTAAAAGATAACTTTCATTATGCTATCTGTTTGGTGTATGGACCACATGAGAGAGCTGAGAAAATCTCAATGTGGGAGGAGTTGAATTACATTGCAGGATTGTGTCAGGTGCCGGTTTGTTTTTTGGGGAATTTTAATAAAATTTTGCTCTTGGAGGAAAGGAAAGGAGCTGCTACTTTACCAGCGTATGCGACAGAGTTTAAAATATGGATAAATGATATGGAGTTGGTCGACTTGGAACTTAACGATTGTAAGTATACATGGTTTAGGGGACAATCGTGCAGTCGTATTGACAGGAGCCTGATTTCTTTAGGGTGGCTTGATATGTACTCGGAGGTGCATCTAAGAAGCGGGTCTAGAGGTCTATCGGATCACTGCCCATTGATCATGGAAGACATCAGAAGATTTGATGATCCAAAACCGTTCCGGAGCCTGGACTCGTGGTTCACACATGAAGGGTTCTTAAGAATGGTGAAGGAGAAATGGAGGGCATTAGGAGACGTACAATTCCTGGACAAGATGAAAGCACTGTCAGAACCTTTACGCTTATGGCATAAGCAGCATTTTGGGGATATGACTGAGAGGATAAAGAGGTTTGAGGAAGAAATACATAAGGTGGATGATATAGTTAGTAGTGGACGGTATGATGGTACAATAGAGGCAAGGAGGAGGGCGTTAGTGAGGTGCTGTGAGAAGTGGTATATAAGGCAGGATATGCACTGGAAGCAAATGTCAAGATCTAGATATGCTACTGAGATGGATAGAAACACAAGGTACTTCCATAATATTTCTTCGGTGAGGAGAAGAAATAACCGGATTGAGGCTCTAGTGATCAATGGGAGGCTAGTGAGGAATCAAGCAAGAATCAAGATTGCCATCTGGGACTTTTATAAATGTCTGTACCACCAGGAAGCGTCCCTAAAGGTGACTTTTAGGGATGGGCTGGTTAACCATCTGGAGCGGGAGGAAGCGGAAACCTTGGAGTTGCTCCCATCAGTAGAGGAAGTGAAGACGGCAGTATGGGACTGTGAATCTTCTAAGGCTCCGGGGAGTGACGGATATAATACGAATTTCATAAAGAAGTGCTGGGATGAGATTGGTACGGAGTTCACTGCGGCCGTGATGAATTTCTTTGAGACTGCAAGCTTACCAGTAGACGCTAATGTCACGTGGGTAGCGTTGGCTCCGAAGTTTGTTGGGGTTAAGGAGATAAAAGACCTGAGACCTATCAGCATGGTTAGATGTGTCTACAAAGTTATTTCTAAAATATTGTCAAGGAGAATGGGGGGTAATGCCAGGCTTAGTTGGGAAATCTCAGAGCGCTTTTGTAAAAAGGAGGAAAATACATTATGGAGCTCTAGTAGCATGTGAAACGGTGCAATGGTTAAAACTGAAGAAGAAGGCTTCAGCGGTTATTAAACTGGACTTCCAAAAAGCATATGACAGAGTAAAATGGTGCTTTGTTGACACTGTACTTGAGAAGATGGGCTTTGGAAGAACATGGAGGGCGTGGGTGAGGGAGTGTGTTACATCGGCATCTGTTTCTATTCTAATTAATGGATCACCGTCGAAACCATTCAAAATGGAGAGGGGGCTACGTCAAGGAGATACTTTATCGCCGTGTTTGTTTGTACTAGTGGTGGATGTGCTGAACAGGATGATTGAGGAGGCGATTAGGAACAGGCGGATATCTCCTCTGTTAGTAGGTAGGGATAAAATAGTGCTATCACACCTACAATTTGCTTATGACACCATTTTATTTTGTCCGCCAGAGGAGGAAACTGGCAGGAACTATAAGAGGCTTCTGAGGTGTTTCGAAATGATGTCTGGGTTGAGCATCAACTTCGAGAAGTCTAATTTGATACCAATTAACTGCAGCCAGGAATGGGTCAGACGGATGTGTCAGATTCTAGGCTGTCAAGAGGTAGCGTTGCCAGTGAGGTACCTTGGTATTAGCCTAGGCACAAATCCGAGGTTGGTAAAAACTTGGAAGCCGGTGATTGATAAGGTGGAAGAGAAACTCGGCTTGTGGAAAGCAAAGGTTCTTAGCAAGACTGGAAAGCTGGTACTCATCAAGTCAGTTATCAACAGCCTGCCTATTTATTACCTGAGTTTGTACAAGATGCCAAGCGCGGTTGGACGGAGAATTATTTTGAGGAAAGGATGATGGACGACCTGGTATGGCACTAATGAAATGGGAGATGGTTCAGGCACCAAAAAAGCTAGGAGGATTGGGGGTGGGCGATGCGGTATTGCGGAATTCAACGTTATTGTTTAAATGGTGGTGGCGGTTCTCTAAGGAGGAGTGTCCCCTATAGAAGAGGATTGTATGCTCTTGCAATAGCTTGAACCCAAATTACTTGCTGTCCACTCAGATATTACCAAAGAGGGGAGGACCGTGGAGAGATATATGTCAAGTGCAAATAAAGGAGCAACATGTAAGGCAAAAGCTTATTGATGGGCTTGCTATGGAAGTAGGAGATGGTAGGACCACTAGATTTTGGGAAGATAAATGGATCCAAGTGGGAAAGCTGAAAGACAACTTTCCGAGGCTCTTTTTGATTTCAAACAAAAAATGATCATTTATTGGGGATTGTGGGTTCTGGGATGGGATAGAGTGGGTGTGGCACTTCCAATGGAGAAGAGAGCTCCGACAATGGGAGACAGATGTACTGGACCAGTTGCTACTTGTCCTGCAATCTGTTAGATTGATAGTAGATGTGCAAGATAGAGTGGTATGGAGGTTTCACAAGGAAGGAGTTTATTCAACTAACTCATTTGTGCAGGTTTTGCAGGAAGAGACTATGGATGAGGAGATCCTGAGCTACAGGTTCACAAAAGATATTTGGAAAGGCTTAGTTCCGCCACGAGTGGAGCTATTCTTCTGGTTTGTTTTGGTAGGCCGAGTCAATACAAAGGATCGGCTTAGTCGACTGGGTGTACTGCAACAGAATGATACTATGTGCATGCTATGTAAGAAAGATGCTGAAAATATACAACATCTGTTTATTACATGTGAGCACTCTTGGCAGGTATGGTGTGCTTGGATATCGGCCTTTGGACAAGAGTAGATTATGCCCGGCACTGTGAAACAGCAATCTGAGAGCTGGAGAGCTGTCCCAATGAGGAAAGAGAGACGCAGGTATTGGCTAGTTGGATTTTTCTCAGTGATATGGACTATATAGTTACGTAGAAATGATGTCATTTTTCACAACAAGGCAACAGAGATTAGAGACTACGTGGATCAATCTTTTTCATATGCCAGAGAATAGTGTTGTAAATAACTCATGTTGTTGATGACAATATCAGAGATGACATAGGAGTTGTAGGACTGTTATGATTTGTTTTGTATCTCGTGCTCCACATGTGTGTTGAGATTTTTCTTTCAAAAAAAATTATGAATATTCATAATAATATTGCTTAATAATTAAGCTGAGGCAAATGGCAATGGAGGCAACATTTTTTCCATCTAGTGGCAATTCATACCCTACCCACGGGTACCCAACCCGGTCCAACCTGTTCGGGTAGGGTAGACTACCCGACCTGCTGCGGGTAGGTAGGGTACGGTCCGGATATGCCTGCGGGTAGGGTAGGGTACGGGTTTAGGGTGTACCCTACCCTACCCTACTTGCACCTCATATATATAACACATATTTTATAAAAATCAGGTATATAGTGAAAAAAGTGAGAGTTGAACCCACAACCTCCCTTATGTAATGACTTATAATAAGTGAACAACCAATAAACTAGTTAGTTAATTTAGTAATTTAGAGCATTAGTTTTTTATTTTATATATTATTAATATGTATAAAATTTGAAATGATTGAATTTTATATTTACTTTGAAAAAAATTTGATATTTCTGCGGATAGAGTAGGGTTTAGTACTTTAGGGTGTAGATATGGTTAGGGTTGAGAGATTCTCAACCCGTGAATAGGGTAGGATAGAGTTTTAATGAAATTTTCAACCCGCGGATAAACTCTACCCTACCCTACCTATTGCCAGTCCTATAATTCCACCGCAGGCTCTATGTTCATCTTCATTAACCAATTCTCCCATTTCTCTGTCATATAAAAAACATAATAATTATTTTTAATATATAAAACTTGTTGATTAGTTAATTAATATATGTTTCTTAATAAACAAAATTAATAATATTTAAGTTATATTTTTTGTTGTTCACAATATTTTTTAGTCCAACAAGTCAATGGTTAATTCATCATGAAGCTTTATTTAAGAGTCTATCATATATACACAAAATATCAATTATATCTATTTATATAAAATATATGTTAAAAACATGTAAGACAACATACATATATATAATGACTAATTTAGCAGTTTGATTTTTTAGGTTCGTAAAATATTTTTTTATATACTATTAATCCTAATGTCTTAGTGTAAACACATTTCATATATACGCATGGTTTGAATTCAATTGAGAATATGTAAAATTAATTCAGCATGTGGGAACACTACTACTGAAATGGAACAAATCTTCCAATTTGTCTTGACTAGAAATAATGTAACTACTGATTGTCTTGAGTCTTAACTAGAAATAATTCAAGAGCTATGTAAAATTAGGCTTAATTTGATAAAGTTTTTTAAAGATGTACTTGTACTTTTTAAAAGTTTAAATTTTTCATTTTATGTTTGATAAATAAAAAATATTATGTGATTATGCTGTAACTTTTAAAAGATCGGGATACTTTTGAAAGCACGTAAGCATTATTAGCAAAACCGGACCGGACTAGTCGGTTCGACCAAAAAACGGTGAATTGAACTCTAAACCGGTCCGGTCCAATGATCTGACCATATGAAACAATGGATCAGTGTGAACCGGTCAAACTCAATAAGTTCGGTTCGATTGAACCGCTTGAGTTTCAAAATTTTTTTAAAATGTTGAAATTGGGTTCGAACCCCCTCATCAAGAAAAAACATGATACTCACAACCACCAAACTATTAAACTTGTTATCAATATATATGCAAATTAATATATATAAATATCTTTCAGCAAATAATTTACTTCTATTTAATTTATTTTAATTTTAGTTATAAACTCATTCATTCTTAAATTAATTATTTTTTTATTTAACAATAATTATAAACTCATTTTTTATAATTATATAATATCTATTAATATTATTTTTCAATAAATACGTGTAGTATATAATAGTATAATAGATATAAACTAATTAATAAATTATTAAAATTCGAAAATAATAATTATTTTAATATAAAAATAAAAGAAAAATATTTATAATAGAGTAAAATTAACAAAATACTTATTGTTCCTATTTCATATTGTTTTAGAATAGCTCTAGATATTTTTAAAATGTTAGTGAAAATATGTATTTTAAATTTTAATTTTAATTTTAAATTTTTGTCTATATTTTATTTTTTATTTACATAGGACCGGGTCAATCGGTTCAACCAGTGATCTACCGGTTAAACCAATGACCCAGTGACCCAGTGACCTGACCGGTTCAATCACCAATTCGGTTCTGACAACTATGCACTTAAGGTAAAGTTTTTCAAAGTTAGGCTTGTACTTTTCAAAATTTAAAAGTCTAATATAAAAGTACAAAATTTAAAAGTCTAATATAACTTTATATGTTAACTAATTTTCAAATTTACTACTTGCATCTATGTCTATTATAGTATTTTTAAATTTTAAAAGCTATTTTACCAAACATAATTATTGTTGCTTGTGTTTATTGAAAGCTATTTTTAATTTGATTTATCAAACATAAATGCTACAACTTTTAAAAGGTAAAAACTTTACCAAACTAAATCTTAGTCTATTTCAAAGCATGCCAAACCGTGTTTCTACTACCCAATAGGTAAAACTCACAAATGTCACGAGTTGAGCATGATTTGCAAGGAACTGATTAATTTCACAAACATTTTCACTATTATGAGATTATAGAATGAATTATCACTACATAGAACAGTTTCTATCTAATTGCCTCTAACATCTTTCATTCTTTTGGACATATTTTATTCTAAAATAAAAATATTTAAAGTAAATATACTTTCTCTCTAATTCTACCATCAATATTTTGAAAGTCAACGAACTTCTAAAATACTTTTTTAAAATTTTGCCCCTACATCATCATCAACATATCCTTCTCTCCATCATTAAAATTTAGTTATTCGTATAAAAAAAATGAGCTACATAATTGGTAGATCCTCATTTATAACTCTCCAGGATACAAAGCCATATGATATGTACTAGAATAAGTTTTAAAATCTACGAAAGTACAACATGAAAAATCACACATAAAGCTACATTTTGGCACAAATATTATAAGAAAGTACAACACCATTAACACTGGTACATAACCTTTGGCAACAGAAGCAAATTGTGGGTGGATCAAAATCACTTAATTTCATGGAAATTGAAAGAAGGGAAAAAAATCTATTTAAAAGAAACCACATGTTGCCAAAACAAAATGCTAATCACTTGAGGAACCATCATCGTCACGATCTTCATGATCGACGACAACTTTCTCTATAAACTTTCTCCGAACTCCTTCAATGACAGCTTCTCTTGATTGCTCATTTCTATTTTGACCGTCGTTTAGTACGGGATCCGATTGGCACAGAATCAACGCAACACCTGATTTTTCATTATCAATGAATTCAATGTCACAAGTAAATTATAATTTATATAGAAGAATTTATATGATTTTACCAGCAAGGTAGCATAGACATGGTTCACATGGTTTTCCATTTATGCTAGGGATTTCACAAGGCATGAATGCTAATAGAATAAAAAGAACAAAAACTTCCATGGATGGAGTATAATACTGTATTGGATAAAGGAATGATATTGAAATGGTAGAGATTAAGAAAAAATCCAACTAATTACAGTATACAAATCACGGTATTAGTTAGTTGAAGGTAACATAATTTGTAGTAGATTAAAGGATATTAATATATTGAACATCAACAGTGATGAAAGGTAAGATAAGAAAAATAATAAGAATAGCAATCTCGTAAATACCTTCAGGAGTGCATCTTCGTCCAAAACTATGCATGCCAACATAGTTTCCTTTGACTGCTCCATTGTTGTATACCAATATGGTGGGCAAATTTCGATCCGGATAGTTGGGAATGCAATCAGTTGATATTATCTTGACAAATTTTGTTGCAGGATATCTTGTAGCCAATTCTTCAATGCATTGCATTAAAACCCCACATTCAGCAATGCTGTCAAACATAAAGTACAACAGATTTCAACAATCAGCACAAGAAGCATAACAATAAAATTAATCAAATTTGGATCACCCAAGTAATTTATAGATATTATATGAGGAACGTGGTGTGCAGAAACATTTCCTGTAATTTAAACTTAGAAATGTCATGTAGCATACCCATCTTTGTAAAGGATGACAACTACCCAAACATCGGAGGGAGCCTGTGAAACCTCTCGAACGAAATCAGATCCTGAAATGGGAACCACAGATCCAAACCTCAAAACTTTAGCTGCTTCCTTCATCTCAGCCAATCTCTTCTTCCTATAAAAGCACAATGATTTATATCATAAGATATAGAATAAAAACAAGACCTAATCCAATTACACCTAATTCATCATTCATTCCCATGTACTCCCAATCTAAATCTTAACAAACTAACCAGACATTAGTATAATAGACTATTCCATATCCCCATCAAGGATATTGAACTCTCGAGTTTATGAAGTCCCTAAATTGAGTTTGCGAGTTATATTTCACAATTCAATTTTATTTAAGATTCATGACTTCAAATGAACTCTAGAGGTTGATATCCTTGTTCGAGATTATTTGTTATGAACCTTAAATTCATCAAAGTGAAGCAAAACAAACAATAATTACTGACCAAATTTCAGTCAACAAAACACAATCTACCAACAACAAAACTACATTGATCAAATGACGTCAACAGTACTATGTCATACATCATATCTACATTTATTCCATGTATAATTAAATCTATTTAAATAAATTCTTATACGGATTATCGTTCATCTGACCCATTCTTCTAGCTTAAACCTGTACAGGCCTCCTCCGTGTCTATACCAGCTAAGGCAAATGACTATATCATCTTTTTCAATAATGAGTTTCTTTCTCTAATGAAATATAAATCAATGTATATAAAAATAAATGGAATAATGCAAAACACCCAACTTGTACTCCTCAAGGAAGCGATCGTCATCAAGATCATTTTCAAGGTCTTCAAGTTCATCCTCATTTCTGGAATCAAGCCAAGCCTTGTCTTTGGAGAGGGAATCAGGATCGGGGGCAGGGGCGAAGGGCGGAGGCTTGAAAGCGGGCGGTTTCTTAGGGAGATTGCCAAGCTTCCTCTGAATGTCATCCCATTGGGTTGATGCTCCTTCCACATCTTTGTACACAAAGTGGTAATCCGTCATTGTTTTGTGATGATGATGATGATGTTGTTGTTGTCGTTGTTGTTGTTTACTCCTATGAATCTGCATCCAAAGTAACCGAAGAAGCAAAACTAATTGGTTAATATCTAAAAACCAAGGTTCTGAGAACCGGACCGGTCATCGAACTGCTCTAGTCACTGGTTCATTGGTCCAACCGGTCCAACCGGTCCAACCATGGTTCAACTGGAAAAACCATTTTAAAATAAAAGAATAAATAAATTATAAATAAACATCCTAAAATATAATCGTAGTTTAATATAAATCTTAAAATATCTTCCAAATTTAAAACACTACCTGAAATGTCATCAACCAAAGCCATATGATCTTATCAAAATACAAATTCAAAAGTTAAATAGTGAAAAGAAATACCTAAGACAATAGCTATAACATCCAAATGAAACAAGAATTAGGAACTCTTTACACTGGTCATCCAATTTAATCACTGCACCACCTGCAATTAGTTTTTCTATACATTTTCAAATCATTACTAAGAAAAAAAAAGGTGCTACTTACACACTACTAAGAAAGTTGCAACCCAAATTTCAAATCACCCAAAGAAAAGGAAAGAACAACAAACAGGAATTCAGCGGGTAATGAAGAAATATAGAATCTGGCTTTCAACAATTTCCTAGTGTCTTCAAAGCAAGAAGGTCACGAAACGTTGGATGAAGGTTCCATCTAACATATTTGAAAGCATAATTTCTAAAACAAACAAAATAATCAGGTGCTTGCCATTCCTTACATAAAGGAGCACAAATCCATATTACTAGTAAACCTCCAGAGGTGGGCTTATCAATAGGCAGAGCAAAGATTGACCTGAGGTTTCTCTTCTATATCACTAGCTAAATGGAAGTTCATGGTGAGATCCAATTCCATGGGTTTGCTACGAGGAATTTAGCACAAGGGATGAATGATTAGCAAACAAACAGCAAATGAGAATTAGTGACAAAAACGACCTGCCTAATACCTATTCTGTTAAAAAAATTGATGACATCAAAATGTAACAGAGTTGAAAGATCACATCCAATACAAATTCTATATAGCAAAAAAGATAAAATTAGGAATGCTTCCAATATTTTCCAAGTACCAAAATATCAATAACACAAAGGAGAAGAAATCAAAATCATCAACTAAAAATGAAATTATAGTACTTCAATATCGTCATGGTATACACCTCAAAGAAAGACATAATAGAATTACAGAATCATATATCATATATATAAATATAAAAAGCAAAAAGAAACTCATGAAACTCCTTTACCAAGAGGCAGTAGCTCCTCAAAATCATTCAGATATCGAGAACTATGGGGAATCGTATTTGAACCACCAAGATCAGAAGGTTTCCAAAACTGAGATATTCTGGTTGAACTGGTTGACGGACGGCGACAGACGATGGCGACAACACGGCGGAAGTTCAAGGTCCTCCTCTTCGGCGCAGCGACGGCAGAGTTCCTCCACTAGTGCTCTGCAGTTAGCAGAACGGATTGGGGGTGGAAAGTGGGCCTTCTGCCAGATCGAACGAGAAGCAAGGGGAAAGAACTTCAATCCGCGAAGAAAAAGGGATTCAATGGCTTGGGCGGCGGACTTTGCGCTGCGAAGACGACGGACGCCGAGCTGACCTCGAGGAGGAAGCTGCTTTCGGTGAAAGTGAACAGGGGTTAGAGACCTGGAGCACGAGGGAAGCTAGATGGACGGACGGACGGCGACTTTGAATGCGACGGACGGCGGCGATTTGCAACTGCTTGCGGCGGTGGTGATGATGGCTAGGCGATTTGTAACTGCTTGCAATGGGTTTCTTTTTTTTTTTTTTGCACGGGCTTGCAATGTGTTTCTGAATGAAAGAAAGGGAGAAACGGGCTGGGGGAGAGAAGATCTTGGGCCAAAATCGAAAACAGAGACAAATTAATGCTTATTTGGGCGTCATTATTAAATATTTTTTTTATTATTTAACGTGTGTTTGGCACATTTTTAATAGTAAAAGTAAAAGTATTAGAAAAATAAAAAAAAAACATTTTTTTTAGAATGAGTAATTTACATCTTTTTTTTAAAAGATCTTTTTCTTTAAAACAAAGATGTTTTTTATGTAATAAATAAACAAAAAGGTACTTTTATATCATTATACCTAAACATAATTAATAAATAAAAAGATCTTTTTACATGAGATACTCAAACATAAAATTACTTTTACTTTTTCATAAGATCTTTTAAAAAAAGATAACTCGAAAAAAGATCTTTTTTTAGAAACTCACCTAAATAAGCCCTTAGTTTCAACCATTAAAAAAAATAAGTTAATTAAAAAAAAACCTCTAATTTGAGCCAGATTCTTAATTTTTCCCCTTAAGCATATCCATTAATATAGTAGTCACTGAAAAACCGAAAATGTTAATAGAAAAGACCTATTTACACCCTTCTAAAATAAATAGGAGTTAATAGTCAAAATCGTCCTTAAAAGATACCTTGATTTTCATTTTCATCCCTGAAAAATAAAATTAATCAAATTTGTCCCCGAAAAATAACCAACCTGGTCGCCTTAGTCCTTCCGGCATCTCCTGCGCTGAAGTGGCTAACGCTCGCTGACATCGCTTGTTAACTGTCAGCGTGCACTCGCTTAGTGTACCCTCTTGTTGCTGATAAGATAAATTTATTAGACCAATTCAAATTAGTCCATAAATCCATAAACCCTAATTCCAAATTCGATGATTGGTTGCCTTGGTACTCTCGTCCCTCTTCCTCTCACTTCCATCTCCCCTCTTCCTCTCACTTCTATCGCTGCTCTTAGAACAATTAATTCAAACTATAGCTATATTGAATCCTCTTCTCAGGTCATTGAAGCAACTCAAGCTTCCTCAAAACTCTACCGCAACATGGGCTTTAGTGAATCTCTCATCATCTGGTGTTTCTTATGAAAGTTAAAGATAATGTTACTAGGAAATCATTGAGAGGGAAGCTCCATGACAAAACAAAAGGAAAATTAATTTTCTAATAAGGTGATTTTGACCCAAAGCTCTAGAAAAGAACTTGCTTTTCATCTGTGCAAGGAGTGAAAAGACGTTATAGCAGTATCGGTTTTGGAAGCTCTAACCTCGAGCATTTTTCACTTTATTACTGAAAACAAATAGGAGTAGCATCATGGAATCCATGAATTCGGAGATAAATCTGCATTAGGAGAATAGTTGGAGCAATGGAGACATGAAGGAATATCGAATCGGAAATGATGCAACGGGATGAAGTAATAATGTCGAGGAGAAAAAATAGGAGAAGACGACCCAATGTTGATGAAGACAACCCAATGTTTTGAAGATTAGCTTTCACAATAGTAGTAGGTCTAGGAAAATGGGAGAAGTTCATTATAATGGAACTATTGCTGCACATAATCTAATCTTGCTTATCTAACTTTAACCCAGAAAAACCACTTGAAGTAGAGGAAAAAATCTGAGCCAGTTCCCCACAAGGCACTTGATGAGCAGGGTTATTACCATTATTCTCAGTTATTTTTGACGCTTTGGACCTAACAGATGCAAATGATCCTTGACATTGATGTGATGATGGTTGGAAAAATTGACTTGTGCTAGATTTGGGTCCAAGGATCTTAATCTCTCCTCTAGCCATAACCGAAAAGTCCTTGTTAAGGACCCTTGTTCTGAACCAAAAGTATGACGCGCATAGTTCTTGTGAGAGTCCCTAAGTACCTGATTGGAATTGCTTCTTTTGTCCAAGAAAGAGAGGTTATTTAAGAGAGGAATTTCATGCATGGTGACTCCAGAATGTTCATGTATGAAATCAGAACCATAGTCATGTGGCAAAGATTTATCCATTCCACAATTCAAATCAGAACCAATAGCATCATGGAATCCATGAATTCTACTTTGGGCGATGACTACGATGCAGATGATGTCGATGCGCAGGCAATGACGACGTTGAAAGTGTAGGAAGTGACGCGGGTGGCAGCATGGACAACCTGGGAACATGGAATCTACTATAAAGATGAGGTTCGATTTTTTTGGATTTGGGATTAGGGTTCATGGATTGAGGAACTGATTTGAATTGATCTAATAAATTTATCTTATCAGCAACAAGAAGATATACTAAGCGAATGCCACGTTGGCAGTTAACAGGCCATGTCAGCGAGCGTTAGTCACCTCAGCGCAGGAGATGACGGAAGGACTAGTGCGACCAGATTCGTTATCTTTCGGGGACGAAAATGGAGATCGAGGTATTTTTTAGAGACGATTTTGACTATTAATTAAAATAATAATAATAATAATAATTAAAAAAGTCTATTTTTACACCTTTTTAAGATGCAAAAGCATGTTTGGTTTGTGTTTTCTTATTTCTAAAAAAATGATATTAAAATTGATTTCGTTATAAAATCATAAAAATAAAAATATCAAAACTAAAATATTAAAAATAAACACAAAACAAATAGACTATTAACATTTGATTAACACATTTTCAAACATTAGGAAATCAAGTGCGCATAATTCAAATGTTAGGAAGTAAAGGGCATTTTACCTTTAATTTCTCACTTATTTGGTTTATAGGCTAATATCTCATTAATCATGTATCAAAAGAAGACTATTAACATAATTAGGTGCAATAATTTTCTTCATTTTTGTTCACGAAAACAAAAATGTCAATGGTTTCCATTTATGAAACTTTTTTGGGCTTATGGCACTTTTTTTACTTGCAACAAAGCACTATCTCCTTATCCCTCTCCTGATCTCAACATCTCTTCCCTCCTCTCAACCCAAACCCACACAAACCAAACCATAAAAATATAACCTTTTCATTTCATAATACAAGAGTTGCTTTCTCTTCATCATCAGCATCATCATCTTCTTTCTTCACTTCCTTCCTTGTCTTGAACCTCAAATCTGACCCCTTTTTTCCATCGCTTCAATTTTCAAAGCTTGAAGAAGGTTTCTGTTTTGATTCTGGGCTCTTGTGCGGATCAACTCACTCTCTACCAATTGCTTTAACTGTTGGTCCCTTCCCCTAATACCAAAAAAGTTTTTTTTATAATACCTTTTTGTTCAATTAGAAAATCTCTTATGAATTGTTTGGTTGAATATGTGAGGTGCTCAAATATTGTTTGATATTAAAAGATTGTACTTTTAGCTAAAAACTCAGCTGAAGTTACAACAATTTAATTTACTTTAATTGGGTAGAAATATTATAATTTAGACAATTTCCTTCGTTATGATGATGCTTTTGTAGTTATGTCAATGCAATTTTCTGATTGCTTCAAATATTTTAAAAATGAGTTGAATTGAGTCCAAAATAGGCTAGAAATCGTGAGTCACGTGCCATTTTAAGTGAGTCACGCGTTGCGAGTCGTGCATGCTGATGCACCACTATTTTATAGCACATCTTGTGCTTAATTGAGTGAATTTTATCTACTAAATTCACACTTATTCATTGAATTCACATGTTTTACATTTTCCTTTCTGATTTTGTGCTATGATTGAAAATATGTTTCTTTGGCCTTAATTTAGCTCATTTTAATCCTCTCTCATTACCATTCGATGCCTTGATATGTGCGTTAAGTGATTTCAGGGATTACAAGGCAGGAATGGCTTAGAGGAAGGAAAGGAAGCATGCAAAAGTGGAAGGAATACAAGAAGCTGAAGGAACTGCAAAGCTGTCAACCCTGACCTCTTCGCACTCAATCGGTTATAACTTGAGCTACAGAGATCTAAATGAGGCGGTTTTAGTTGCATTGGAAAGCTAACATCTGGGGCTTCGCAACGATATATAATTTGTCATAGTTTATCTGGCATTTAGGGATACGCACACGCAAAACACGCGTCCGCGTGGATAGTACGCAGACAAGCGACGCGTACGCGCGCATGACGCGTACGTGCGCATGAGCCGCGACCTGTACGTATTAGAATTCGCCCCCAGTGATTTCTAGGCTATTTTTGACCTAGTTCTCAGCCCAGAAAACACAAATTAGAGGCTGAAGGGTGGAGGAATCATTCATTCACTTTTTATTAAGATAATTTTAGGTTTTAGATGTAGTTTTTAGAGAGAGAGGCTCTCTCCTCTCTCTAGAATTTAAGATTCTTAGTTTTATGTTTTTGAGTTGGATATTACAATGAGTTACTACCTCCGTGAAGTTTTTATCATTCTAGTTTGTTTTCTATTTCCTTCCTCTTTTATTTCCTATTTGATTCCATTATTTCTTGATTATTTTCAATTGAGTTCAATTACCATGTCAATGGAGTAGGCTTTAACTTGACCTTGGAGTTGATTAATATTTGAGACCCTTAAGTTGAAATACTCAAGAGTTAATTGGTAATTGGAAGTTGTTGGCCAGCTTTCTAGTTACTAACACTAACCCTTCCCAAGGGAAAGGATTATTTTCTTGTGAATAGAAGTTGGCTCTCAACTTGACTTTCCTTTATTCAATGAAGGATAACCAAGTGGAACAACAACCTATTACTAATTAATCTTGGGAAATCCAACAAGGATAGAACTTCAGATTAATCTTCTCCTAGTCAAGGCTTTTTGTTTATTTTAATTACATAAAACCTCTTGTTAATTTTCATTGCTTTAATTTATAATCTTTTATGTGCCCATTGCCCAAACTCCAAATTTCTCAAAAAACCCATAACCAATTATAAGCACACTTTCCTGCAATTCCTTGAGAGATGACCCGAGATTTAAATACTTCGGTTATTACTTTTATTGGGTTTGCTTTAGTGACAAACAAGTTTTTGTACGAAAGGATTCTTTGCTGGTTTAGAAGCTATACTTTCAACGAGACTTTATTTGTAAAATTCTTTACTAGCAAGAATCCGTTCGTCACATGCATACGACCCATGCGTACGCACAAATTGGAAGAGATGCTTACGCACGACCCATGAGTGCACACAATTGGGAGTTCTTCTAATCTTCATTTCTTCATGATTCCTCCACTTTTGCATGCTTTTCCTTCATCTTTTCAAGTCATCCTTGCCTTCAAAACCTTAAATCACTCAAACAAACATATCAAGGCATCGAATGGAATAAATGTTAATTGAATTTGGCAATTTGAAGCATAAAAAGCATGTTTTTAACAATTAAGTACACTTAAGAAGAAATTTACAAAAGTATGCAATTTAAATGAATAAGTGCAAGATAAATTCATAAAATCCACTCTTTTCAATCTTAAAATCATCGTAAAATATGGACTTATCAAGATGCCTGATGAGCAGATAATTTGTACCCTTTTTGGCATTGTTTTTAGTATGTTTTTAGTAGTTTTAGTTTAGTTCTTAGTATATTTTTATTAGTTTTTAGTTAAAATTCACTTTTCTGGACTTTACTATAAGTTTGTGTGTTTTTCTGTGATTTCAGGTATTTTCTGGCTGAAATTGAGGGACCTGAGCAAAAATCTGATTCAGAGACTGAAAAGGACTACAGATGCTGTTGAATTCTGACCTCCCTGCACTCGAAGTGGATTTTCTGGAGCTACAGAAGCCCAATTGGTGCGCTCTCAACGGCGTTGGAAAGTAGACATCCTGGGCTTTCCAGCAATATATGATAGTCCATACTTTGCCCAAGATTTGATGGCCCAAACCGGCGTTCAAAGTCACCTACAGAATTTCCAGCGTTAAACGCCGGAACTGGCACCTAAATGGGAGTTAAACGCCCAAACTGGCACCAAAGCTGGCGTTTAACTCCAAGAAGAGTCTCTACACAAAAAATGCTTCATTGCTCAGCCCAAACACACACCAAGTGGGCCCGGAAGTGGATTTTTATGTCATTTACTCATCTCTGTACACCCTAGGCTACTAGTTTTCTATAAGTAGGACCTTTTGCTATTGTATTTTCATCTTTTGAACATCTAGTTCTTAGATCAGATCTTGGTTCTTCTGGTTCCCTCTCTAGGGCCGAAACCAATGATCACTCTTATTCTTATGTATTTTCAACGGTGGAGTTTCTACACACCATAGATTAAGGTGTGGAGCTCTGCTGTACCTCGAGTATTAATGCAATTACTATTGTTCTTCTATTCAATTCCGCTTGTTCTTTGTCCAAGATATCACTTGTTCTTCAACTTGATGAATGTGATGATCCGTGACACTCATCATCATTCTCACTCATGAACAAAGTGACTGACAACCACTCTTGTTCTACAAGCATACGAGGCTCTAGTGTTTATCTCTTGGATTCTTTAACCGGAATCTTCGTGGTATAGGCGAGAACTGATGGCGGCATTCAAGAGAATCCGGAAGGTCTAACCTTGTCTGTGGTATTCTGAGTAGGATTCAATGATTGAATGATTGTGACGTGCTTCAAACTCCTAGCAGGCGGGGCGTTAGTGACAGACGCAAAAGAATCGCTGGATTCTATTCCGGCCTGACCGAGAACCGACAGCTGATTAGCCATATGCTGTGACAGAGCATAGGAACATTTTCACTGAGAGGATGGGAGGTAGCCACTGACAACGGTGAAACCCTTGCATAAGCTTGCCATGGAAAGGAGTAAGAAGGATTGGATGAAGACAGTAGGAAAGCAGAGAGACGGAAGGGAAAGCATCTTCATTCGCTTATCTGAAGCTCTCACCAATGATATACATAAGTATCTCTATCTTTATCTTTATGTTTTATTCATCATCTATACCCATTTGAGTCTGCCTGACTAAGATTTACAAGGTGACTATAGCTTGCTTCATACCAACAATCTCCGTGGGATCGACCCTTACTCGCGTAAGGTATTACTTGGACGACCCAGTGCACTTGCTGGTTAGTTGTGCAAAGTTGTAGTGATCACAATTTCGCGCACCAATGCCACAGACAGCAAGAAGTAGTTCTACTCTTTCTCTCTCTCATAGAAGTAAACTATCAAACTCTGTAAATATCAATCAAATCTTTTACGTTAACGCTAATTTAGATTAACGTTATAATTGGTTCACCATATCAGCAAAAAGGAAAGGTTAATATACAATTGTAATATCTCAAAATGCCCCCAAACTTTTCTAACCTTCATAAGCCATCTTGGTCCTTTAAGGACCTTAAAATACTTTTCCCACCATAAAAGCTTCCCAACAAGAAATGACACATTATGGGAGAACATAACTAAAAGAATGGATTTAGAGAAATTGTTAGTGGTGGTGTTGTATCATGAATACCAAATGGCACATGTTGGCTAGAGTTAGAAGGCCTAAGGCAAACCTCTACATAAGACTCCATCACTAATAGAATTTTTCCATGACAATCAACTATCACTTGAACATGTTTGTTGCTTTCAAGCCATAAGATCTTATGTCAATTCGTTAGTTGTCAAAGGATGTTATAAACCTATAGTTGACATTTCCAATCTCTTTCAAACCAAGTGCTTCCATATTCGTGAAAATGAGGTTCTTCAGATCAACCATATATTTTACTTGATGAGTTTACATTAGTGTAAGGCAAGCAAACTCAAATGCGACTTCGTCCTCATCGTCCCTCAAATCAGCATCTGGATACACACTTATAAAGATAAATGAACTACTAGCCATTTATAAGAAAAAGAGAAGAAATAAATAGTTTGATATATAACTACAATGAATGGAACCACTTGCATAAATATCAAATTCTAGTCATTATGATCTTGTGTTCATAACACCAGAGAAGAAGTAAATCTTACCTTATTTAAAAGACAATTATATGTTCTGAGGGTTAACTAAAATGTTAATTTGGGCTTGATCGTGAGGTTCAGACCTCTTATGAGGCATCCCCTGACTTGTCCTAGTGCCGAGGTGCCGCCATTCGAGTTTCTCGTGAAGAGGTGGGGGTGGTCTCTGCAAGAGACTTTGATGCTCAAGTTAGCAAGGGTTTTAAATAGATTTTAGTATAATAAAACGTGTCTATATCTAAGGGGTATCAGTGTATTTATATTAGATCCAATAACCACTTTTTTTGGAGTAGTTCTACTGTTTGAGGTGGGTGACTGTTCCCTTCAATTTGGGAGTTTGTTGGGATCTATCTTTTAGGTGAGGTAGAGACAGTAGGAAAGACTCGAGGAGGCAGTTACTTATTTGGATAAGTAACGCTTGGTTCTAGTCGACGTGTCTGACCTCTTTAAAGAGGTCGGGTAAATGGTGGAGGTCATCCTTTTAGGGTGGGACTTTTTGTCCTTGTTGGGCCTGGCTCTATGTTTTGGGCCAAGATATGAATAGTATCACTACTTAAGTTCAAGCTTTCATGAGGTTGGGTTCAAGCATTCTGTGGCTTCAACTTTTGACGTCGGGCACACCGCCTTCGAGAGGTCAGGTGCTCGACGTGTTTTGAATTTTTGAAATGTTACTTGCTTTAAATGAAGGGCGAACGTTATGTGGCAGTTTCCTTGAGATCCGCACGTGGCTTTAAAGAGGGAGTGAAATGTCCCTTTTGCCCTTTGTTTCATATAAAACCTTGCGCCTTTCTTCTTCTTTCTTTTACATTTCTGAAAATGCTCATTTTGCTTCGTTTCATTCATCAAAAGCAAAAAACCCTCCACTCTTTTTCCTTTTCTCTTACATTCTAGTTCAAGATTTCTTCGTCTTGGACCCTTTGGAGATCTTGTTTTGCTGTTTGGAGGAGAACGTTTGTGTTTCTTTGCTGCTTGACGTGCCCCTCTTGAGTTTCATCAAGATAGGTATTTTTATCCATTTTTTGTTGGTTGTCTCAATTGTTCTATATTCATGAACTTTTTTTAGGGTTTCCCTGAGTAGTAGTGGGTAATGAATTTTGTTTCGTCGATACTTGTGTCTTTGAGATTTCTTTGATGGCTATTTGACTTTACTACTTCATTTATTGCTAAGAAACCCTTTTGAATCCATTTTATCGTCTGATATTACTGTTATAAATTTTGGCTGTGCCTCTAGAGATTTAGAGAAACTTGTTGCCATTCCGCTTCCAACTCTAGTTGCTCTAATCGTCCACGGTGCCCGCGGTATCTATGTTGGATGGGAGGTTCCTCGTCCTCGGGCGAGTGGATCTCTGATTGGATCCATCGTGGCTGAGAGTTTTCAAATGTTCCTTCTTTATGAGGAATGTTGATTCTCCCTCGTGGTGGGGATATTGCAAGCATGAGGTCATCACGGTCGGACTCTGGTTTTGACTCAGATGTCGTATGACCGTCTTCGTATTGGCCATCCACCATTATCAAAGGTTGAATCCTAGGTTTCTCGGCAACGGCACCAATGTTACCTGAAACATTAATTTAGACCTGATCGTAGGTCCATACCCCATATTAGGCAGCGCCCGACTTGTGCTGGTGCCGAGGTGCCGCCATCCGAGTTTCTCGTGAGGAGGTAGGGTTGGTACCTGCAAGAGACTCCGATGCTTAAGTTAGCAAGGACTTTAAGCAAGTTTTAGTAGAATAGAACGTGTTTATACCTGAGGGATGTCAGTGTATTTATAGTAAAGCCAATAACTACCTTTTTGGGAGTAGTTCCACCTATTGAGGTGGATGACCATTCCCTTCATCTTGAGAGTTTGTTGGGATCTATTTTTTAGGTGAGGTAGAGATAGTAGGAGAGATTCGAGGAAACAGTTACTTATTTGAATAAGTAACACTTGGTTCTAGTCGACGTATCCGACCTCTTTGATACGTCCTCTTTAAAGAGGTCGGGTAAATGGTGGAGGCCATCCTTTTAGGGTGGGCCTTTTTGTCCTTATTGTGTCTGGATCTATGTTTTGGATCAGAATATGAACAAGATACATCTACACATATCTCGTTTATATTATAAACAAGTGTATTAACCCGTGCCATGCACGTGATAAGATTGAAATTGTAATTTTAAATTATTTTGTTAAGATTAATTTAAATTATAATAATTTAACTAATAAAAATATAATATATTATGTATTATTTATTTTTTCTTAAGCTAGTGTTAAATATATTAACTCTAAAATAGTTATTAATTAGTTTTAGTAATCTACTTTTTTCAATAAATTAAACATATATACTCAATGTGATCATAAATAACTTAATAATACTTAGACCTACCAACAAATTTTTATATGTTGTTTTACTGTCAAGTAAGAACATATCAAAATTAGTTCAAAATAAATAATAAATTATTAGAGAATTCTAATGCCCAAAATTCTCTAATAAATAATAAATAATTTAAATCTACTAAAAAACAACTCAACACTTTTCTTTGATGCCTGCAAAACATATACCTGAAATAATATTATATCAATGTTAGTATACAGTTTTACAATCAACGACCGTATTTACTATACATGACTCCTTCTTAAAAGTTATTCTATACACGTGTGCAGTCGAAAGATAAATTACTGGACTTTATTTTATTTTTCTAAATTATTATAATTATGCATTATTCATTAAATGCTAATTGTAATATTGTAATATAATTATAATAAAGATATTTTTCTAAAATAAATTTAGAAGAGAGAATAGTACTTTCATTTTGGAGAAAAAATAAATTCATGAGGAATTGACACATCACTTTTATTAGTTGATAATGTATTAAGTATTGATTTTATATAATTATAATAAAAATATTTCTCTAAATTAGTATAATCATGCATTATTCGTTAAATGTTAATTGTAATATAATTATAATAAATATATTTTTCTAAAATAAATTTAAAAAAGAAAATAGTGATTTTATTTTAGAGAAAAAATGAATTCATGAGAAATTAACACGTCACTTTTATTAGTTGGAGAAGAAATTCAGTTTTAGTATATTTTGTCATTATTATACATTTTTCTCTAATCATATATCCACTGTTTTCTTTTCTTTGTTTCAGCATCTTAAACCTAGGTTTAACTTCTCGTAGTTCTCACTTCTTAGTCATTCTATTAGATGTAGTTGATAACTATTGAAATTCTTTGATTAATATAGGAGTAAAATATATTATTAGATGATAGAATTAATATGAGTATATTTTATTATTAAATAAACAAAGTTAATATAAAATAAAATTATACATAAAAAAAAGCAAAAAAAATAAAATTAAAATAGCAAAAAGTGAAAAAAAGACTTTTTTATAATTTTGTTTGTCATTTTTATTATAGAAGATTAGAAAATAATAAATTTTTAACTAAATTAATTTATATTTGTTGTATTCAATTTAAATAAGTAATAAATTATCTTATTTTAATTTATTCCTTAAATTTATATATCATAAAAATTAAATCAAATAATCTACTTAATATACTAAAACTGGGTTTTTTTCCAACTACTAAAAGTGACATGTCGATCTCTCATGCCTCCGTTTTCCCTCCAAAATGAATAAATTTTTTTTCTATTCTAAATTATTTTATTGTAATTATATTATAATTAATACTAAATGAATAATATATAATTATACTAATTTAGAAACATATATTTATTATAATTGTATCAAATTAAAATTTAATGCACTATTAAACTACTTATCAATTATCAATTAAAAATACTTTTATTCATTTTAATGATAATAATAATATCAATAATAGTAATACTAATAATAAAAAATCTTTGTTACCCGTGATATGATGAAATTAATATATAATTATACTAATTTAGGAACATATATTCATTATAATTGTATCAAATCAATATTTAATGCATTATTAAAAAATTATCTTAATAATAGGTAATTTACATATTTATTTTTGTTTTACTAAAGTTTATATATAGTGTTTTCCTGTGGTACATGAATCTAAATTTGAGAGTCAATTCATAATTTTATATTTAGTAATTTTTTTTACTACTTCATAGAATAAGAATGTATTTTTTGTTTTTTTATTGAAGTTGATCCTTTTAAGGTACAATTTATAATTTTTTATAATATTTTTCATATACTCATTCTATTATATTATTCTTTTGATAATTTTTTATTTGTTGTTACTCTAAGTTATTCTTATCGTCTAATGTTCCAGTTCAATTGTCTTTTGCCACAATCATTTACAATGCATCATATTCATAAAATATCTCATCGAGTTGTCTTCACTGATTCGGGTTCCAACTACATGGATGTAAGCGTTCAAAGAAGAGATAATAGTCTCTACTTTATCAAAGGATGGTTGGATCTACTCACCTATTATGACCAACCCAATGGAATGTGGTTGAAGTTAGATTTCTTAGGAGGAGCTCGATTTTTGATTGAGGAATTGCATCCACGGAACTTTATAGGGCAAGTTCAAGTTCCATCCCCTCCATGCTGTTTACGTCTGTCCGAAAATCTTCGAAATGGAGCACATAATGAAATTGAATTCCCTCAGTTTTAGTTCAGTTTTGCTAAATTCGTGATAAATTTAGATATGCAATTTCAACAATTGGTAATATATTTAAATTTTCTTAGTTTAAGTTGTTCATTATTAGAATAATTTTTTAACATATTTTGATTTTTTTTAGAAATTACCAGCTTTCTTTTGCATGCATGCAATGCCATTGAGGGGAATAAGAGTTAATTTGGTTTCTCGGTGTAGCAATTCTATACCTTGCCGCATTGCATGGATAGTGGATGATGAAGCTTATCTAACAAGAGGATTGTCTGATTTTGCACGAATTCTAAATATTGAAACTTACGATGTTATTTCAATTGGTTGTCGTTACAAGAATGATTCTATACTATACGTGACTAAGGACTAGAATAGGTTCAATATTGTTTAGGTAATTTGGTTTTACTATTAGTATTTGATTAAATTATAATTATAAAATTTTAAATTATTGCCTCAATTTATATATTACGATTATTTTTTGTGGATGTGCTATTTTTAAATAATTTAATAAAATGAAGTAGTGTAAGATATTATTAAGTTTATTTTTATCCTTTATTTCTTTATTTGTATTTTCATTATATTTGATAAAAAATGAACCTACACATATATTAAATCGTTGACCTAAAGAAAATTTATTTGCCAATAAAAACAGATTTTATTTATAATTAGAATAAAATTTATTTGCCAATAATCGGTGGATAAAATTGAAATTACACCCATGTCATATAATTATAATTGATTAATTAGTATAAAATGAAATTATACCCGTGCCATGAGTAATAATCTAAATAATTATATCTTAACAAAATATAATTTGAAATAATTTATAAATAATTATCTTAACAAAAATAATTATTTAATAATTGATTTAAAAATTAATGCAAAAAATAATTATTAATAATAGTATTATTAATTGGGTAAATAATATAATTTCAAATTATTACTTAATATATAAATAATATATGGAAATCTATTGAGTAAATCAATGATTTTGCACCTTAATAATTTGACAATTATTACTCCATTAACCAGTTAATTGAATTAGTAATAACAATTCCAATTTCAAAGTTTGTATATAAGTCATTATTAAAAATCGGGTAATAACGATTTACATTGAAAAATTATTGATAAATTCAATTAACCATAAAGAAGATAATATACTAACAGTTTTAGTATATTATTTATGACAATGGAAATTATTTTCTCAAATTAAATTTTATTTAATTATAGTAAGTCTCTATAATTAAAGCAATATAAAATTACTTCATATATAGCAATAATATTATACATATTTATATATCTCTTCTTTTATCTCTTTTTTCAAAATATTAGCATATAATTAATGTAGAAAATATATAATATTAAACTTTTTTGTTATGCATATATATGAATTTATATAATAACCCGTATAATTTATACGTATGGCATAATACATATGTCAAAAAAAGATTCCATAATTTTTGAAAACCACTATTTTGTTATATGAAATTGAAATTGAAATTAAATAATTTCTATTTATTCTATTAGTATCCAGTATCTCCATTAAAAATTCATATCGTTTGTAATTATATATATATATATATATATATATATATATATATATAAGTCGTATAATTTTATTCTCTTGACAAACAATTTTATAATTACGGTAATCATATAATTTTATATACAAATATTGATATAGTGTTATTTCATGTATATATTTTGCAGGCATCAAATGATAGCATTGAATTGTTATTCAGTAGGTTTAAATTATTTATTGTTTATTACAAAACTTTCTGCATTAAAATTTTCTATTAATTTGTTCTTTATTTTGAGCTGATTTTGATATTTTCTTACTTCACGGTAAACCAACATATAAAACTTTGTTGGTAGATTTAAGTATTACTAGATTATTTATGGTCATATTGAGTATATATGCCTGATTTATTGAAAAAAGTAGATTAAATAACTATTTTATAGTTAATACAATTAACACTATATTAAGAAAAGAAAAACAACGCATACAAGTTATTTTTTATTAATTAAATTATTATAATTAAAATAAAATTTAACATAACAACTTAAAATTATAATTTCAATCTTATCACGTGTATGGCACGGGTGATTAAACTTGTTAATATACATAATTTTAAATTGTGTGATACTTAAATATCTATTCAAATTAATTAGTTGATATAATTAATTCATCATAATGAATTGACTTTAATGAGTTAAACAAAATAAAGTAGAAGCATGCTACGTTGATTCTATTATTAAAGGTAAAAATTCGATTTTTATATAATAGAATAGATAGAATAGATAATATAATAGACGGCGACAAAGAGAAAGATAAACATTTTAGATCCTAATTTGTTTCATTTGGATGTTGCAATGTAGGTATCACATTATTTTACTTATTCTACCCTATAGACTCTTTTGTAACTTTATTTCCATATCAATGGAATTTCACTACCTTTGAGTACTAAATTAAAATTCAAAATGAAACTGAAAAAAAGTAAATAGTATAAAATTATTGATTGAAAAATACTCTAAATAATAAAAATCCAAATTAATTTTAATATTAAATTCATTAATACGATTTTAATTTTATATAATAGTTAGAAAATAGATTAGTAAAAGCAAATGAAAGAATGGCTTTAATTAGTATTTGATAAAATATTCATTTAGAATAATTAAAAAATATAAAATTATATTTAAATAAAATATTTATAAAATATAAAATTTAGAGTAACATAGCTTCATGAACATTAATCATTAATCAATTATGAACTAACATAAAATTATAATATAAGTTATTTATGAAAAAATAATCAATAATTAATATTAATAAATATAAAAATCATCCAAACACTTTGATTAAAAGTATGAGTGGTTAATTATTATTCATTATTAATAATATTTTGTTCATAATAAAAACTGAAAATATAATTATTCAGATTTAGATTTTAGAAAAATAAACGTATAAGTAACAAATGATCTATTTTATCATATATATTATAAATTAATGAATTAAACTAACTAATATAATGAATTATAATTAATTAATTGGTATAAATTATAATAAATTATATGATATTTAAAAAGAAAATAAAATGAATAAAAAAATAAAAAATAGAAGAATAGAAGACTACAATAAAATAAATTGAATGTAAGTTTTTTTTTCTTTTTTACAAATTTTATATCACACCCACTTCAATAATAATAAATAAAAATACATCAACTTAATATCTAAGAGAAAATAATGAGATAAAATCATAATACAATTCTAAAATAAAAGTTTAAATTAAACCATAATATCATTGCACAACACAGATTAAAAGTAATTTCACACTACAATATACCACACAAATAGGTAAATGACTTAAGCTTAATTACGGATTTTTTTTTGTTTATGCAAACATGATAATACCATGGTCTATAAATGCTTAATGGATAACATATCATATATTGCTCTGAATGATGAGCACGGGAGTTGAAGAGTGTGTGCTGATTTGTGTCCATGATAGTTGCCTTCTTGTGACGATGCCTCATAGGAAAAAAAAAGAATTGTTGTAAAAGTTACCCAATAAAAGAGTAATTGGTAAATGAATGATATTTTCTTCTAGCATATATGGTCTTTTATAGTGGTAAAATAAAAATGGAATGAATAAAATTTTGTATTTTTATATTAGAAATAGAATTTGATATTTATCCTAATAAAATTAAATAACTAATTAGTTATATTTAAATAAATAAAATAAAAATATTTTTAAGAATTAATCAAATCAATTAGTCAATACAAATAATTAGTATAATTAATTTTATTTGATTTATTGAATTCAAAAAATAAATTAGAAAATAATTGATTGAATTAATTAGTTGATATAATTGATTTACTATAATAAATTATATTCAATGAGTTATAAAAAATAAATTAAGAAACACGCTAAGAAGTATGTCATGCCCATCATGAAGTACAGAAATTCAATTTTTATATAATAAAAATATACATTCTTATATATGTTATAGAAATATGATTTGATTCTATGAACTTGCTTATTTTTTTAATTTGCCACCTATATTCAGCATGAAATTTTAATTTTTCTAAAATAAATTTAGAAAAGAGAATAGTACTTTCATTTTGGAGAAAAAATAAATTCATGAAGAATTGACACCTCGCTTTCATTAGTTGATAATGCATTAAATATTAATTTTATATAATTATAATAAATATATTTTCCTAAATTAGTATAATCATACATTATTCATTAAATGTTAATTGTAATATAAATATAATAAAGATATTTTTCTAAAATAAATTTAGAAGAAGAGAGAATAGTACTTTCATTTTAGAAGAAAAATGAATTTATAAAAAATTGACATCTCACTTCAATTAGTTAGGAAAAAAAATACAATTTTAGTATATTAAGTAGAAGTATATTATTATTATTATTATTATTATTATTATTATTATTATTATTATTATTATTAAAAAATATTTTCGATTGATAATTGATAAGTAGTTTAATAATGTATATGGATTTTATATAATTATAATAAAGATATTTTTCTAAATTAGTATAATTATGCATTATTCATTAAATGCATTCATTTTGGAGGGAAAATGAATTCACGAGGAATTCACACCTCACTCTCATTAGTTGAGAAAAAATCCAATTTTAATAAATTAAGTAGATAAGTAGATTATATAAATAGAAATACTTACTAAGTATATATAAAAGATGAGATATATAATTATATATAATATAATTGCTATATATGTAACAGATATAAATTGTTATAATTATATTAAATTTAATTATGAATGTAAATAAATAAAAGTGATAATAATTAATATTATTTTTTTTTTACATTTAATATTTACCGTAAATATAAAAAAATATTGAGAAAAAAAGTAGATACTGACTTTATTTTATTTTATTTTACGTCGTAGATTTCTTTACTAAAATTAATGGAGAAAAAATCTTTATGATTATATATCAATCTCAATCACAATAAATAAGATGAATCGGTTGAGCAACTAACAAATTTAACGGGTAAATGTTATTTTTAATTTATGGAAAAAATGAGGTAACATGCATGCGTATATTAATATAGGAAGAATATATACTCAGAGTTTTAAAATCTTCAAGAATATTTGATTGTATTATCCTTCAAGCCAAAAAATTCATCCTTTATTTTCATTAAATATTTATATTAATTCAATTAGATGAGTGTTTTAATAAAAGGAAAGATTATTATTATTATTATTATTATTATTATTATTATTATTATTATTATTATTATTATTATTATTATTATTGAATAATAACGATAATTATCGTTATTAATATTAAATTGGTTATATATATATATATATATATATATATATATATATATATATATATCGAATTATCATTAGGGATAAGTATTGTTTTGGTCCTTCACATTGAGGGTCGGAATCGAACCCGTCCCTGATCTAATTTTCGATTTAGAATCGTCCTTAAAGTTTTTTTCGTATTAAAATCGTCCTTTTTAATAAAATTTTAAATTTTATTCCTAAACTATCCTTACTTTAATAAAAATTATAAAATTTTAAAAAAATAAAATAAAACACGCGTTTGGAGGGGGGAGGGGAAAGGACGCGGCGGTAGGGGGAAGGAGAGAGGGGGAAGGGGAGGGGGAGGGGGAGGGGTGGGGAAAAGGGGAGAGGGTGACCGCCGCCGCCTCACGAGCCTCGCCCACCTCGCCGCCTCTGCCTCCTCCTCCTCCTCCTCTCATCTTCGCCGCTTCGTCAACTCATGTCGTCGCGAGCTTTCCCTTCGCGGAGGCGCCGCTTACTGCCACCGGGTCGTTCGTCGCGGTTTTTCTCGCAGCTGCTTCGCTTACGACCGCCACGTCCGTGAGGGACCAAAACATTAAGGACGATTTTAATACGAAAAAAACGTTAAGGACGATTTTAAATCGAAAATTAGATCAGGGACGGGTTCGATTCCGACCCTCAACGTGAGGGACCAAAACAATACTATTAAATTAGTTATATATATATATATATATATATATATATATATATATTATTGCTTCTACAATTGTGCAATAATATTTTCTTTCATTTGTTAACTAATTAAACTTGGTTATTTATATTAAATATATTTAATGATTACTAAAAATTAATCATATAATTATCATTATTAATAACTAATTATTAATAATCAATTTATATTTTTCTAAATTATAATTTTCTATTATTATTATTATTATTATTATTATTATTATTATTATTATTATTATTATTATTATATAGGTCACCATTAAGATATTCACTAATAAAATTTTAGAATAATGAATAAAAAATAGAATTATATAAATATAATTAAAATTAATATAATTAAAATAGTTAAAAATATTTTTAATTGATAATTAGGTTAATAATGCCTTAATTATTGATTTTATATAATTATAACAGAGATATTTTTCTAAATTAGTATAATTATGAATTATTCATTAAATACTAAGTATAACATTGTTATATAATTACAATTAAGATAATTTTCTGAAATAAATTTAAAAGAGATTAGTATAATTATAATAAAGAAATTATCTTAAATTAGTATAATTATGTATCATTCATTACATACTAATTATAATATAATTATATCAATTAAAGATAATTTTCAAAAATAAATTTAAAAGAGAGAAATAGTGCCTCATTTTGGAAGGAAAATGGGTTCACGAGAAAGTGACACCTCACTTTCATTAGTTGGGAGAAATCCAGTTTTATTATATTAAATAGAAGTAGATTGGTATAAATTATAATAAATTATATAACATTTAAAAAGAAAATAAAATGAATAAGAAGAAAATAAAAATAAATAGAATAGATAGAAGACTACAATAAAATAAATTGAATGTGAGAGTTTTTTTTGGTACATTTCATATCACATCCGTTTCAATAATAATAATAATAAATAAAAATACGTCAACTTGATATCTAAAAAAAATGATGAGATAAAATCATAATACAGTTCTAAAGTAAAAGCTTAAATTAGAACATAATATTATTTCACAACACATATTGAAAGTAATTTCACACTACAATATATCACAAATAGGTAAATGACTTAAATTTAAATACGAAATATTTTTTATTTATGCATACATGATAATACCATGGTCTATAAATATTTCATAGATAACATATCTTATAGAGCTCCGAATGATGAGCACAAAAGTTGGAGAGTGTGGTAGTTTGGATAGTTGTCTTCTTGCAACAACGTCTCATAGGAAGAAAAAGAATTGTTGTAAAAGCTATCAAATGAAAGAGTAATTGGTAAACGAATGTATTTTCTTCTAGCATACATGGTCTTTTATAGTGGTAAAATAAAAATGGAAGGAATTAAATTTTATATTTTTATATTAGGAATAGAATTTGATATTTATTCTAATAAAATTATTATTATTATCAATATAGATGGGTTAACAACTTGCCACTAATAAAATCATTGGATAATGAATAAGAATTAGAAGGATATGAATATAATTAAAATGAATATAATTAAAATATTTAAAAATATTTTCGATTGATAATTAGTTTAATGATGCATTAAATATTGATTTTATATAATTATAATAAAGATATTTTCCTAAATTAGTATAATTATGCATTATTCATTAAAATAATTAAAAATATTTTTGATTAATAATTGATAAGTAGTTTAATAATGCATTAAATATTGATTTTATATAATTAAAATAAAGATATTTTCCTAAATTAATATAATTATGTATTATTCATTAAATACATTCATTTTGAAAGAAAAATGGGTTCACGAGAAAGTGACACCTTATTTTCATTAGTTAGGAAAAAACTCAATTTTAGTATATTAAGTAGATTAGATAAGTAACATAAAATGTCTACTTACCTTATTTGCAAACAAAATACATGTCTAATCATGTATCTTGTTGTTAATGCGAACTAGATAAGTAATGTTAAGTAAAAATATAAATAATTTTAAAAGTCTAGAAGTAAATAATGAATTTAAATTATTCATTTAAAAACAATATTATTATTAATTTGGTATTTGAAAGATAATCGCTAACAAAAAGATCTCTGAAAGATATTAATAAAACAACCCCTAAATAATTTAAAAATGCAACAAAAATAACCAATTATTATTGTATTTTTTGTAATTGACAAATAAACTTTTGTATTTAACAAACGATTTATCCATTTGATCTAAACTTTTGTGGTAACATTTAAATAAATATTTAGAAGATGCACAAAAATATTTAGAGCGAAATTTGATCTTTAGATTTTTCTTTTTATTTTTCAAAAAAATGTGATAATTTACAATAAAAAAATTTAAAAATTCACTTGACATAAAATTTTCAAATTTAAGAATGAGAAGATCTTATTTTTTTTAATAATACAAAAATTTACATCAAAATCTGATCTCTAAAGTCTTTTTTTAGAATATATATTTAATATCTAATTCTTTTTAACATGTTTGAAATTTTTTGAGACTAAAATAAGACGTTGAAATGTTAGAGACTAAATTAGAATTTAACCTAAACGTTGGAGACTAAAATAGTACTTTATCTATTATACTTATATTCTAAACCTTAAATACTCCAAAAACTAAAAATTAAAAACTAATTTTATATTATAAATAACTAACTAATATTAACTAGTTAAAAACTCTCTCTCTCTCTGTTCTCCCTCCCTCTCCCTCTCCCTCTCTCTCTCATCCATTAAACTAAGAGATATAAAAACATACCATCCATAAAATTTAATTATTTTTTAAAATATATATTTAATATCTAATTTCTTTTAACGCGTTTGAAATTTTTTGGGACTAAAATAAGACGTTTAAAACATTAGAGATCAAATTAAAATTTAACCTAAATGTTGGGACTAAAATAATACTTTATCCATTATACTTATATTCTAAACCTTAATCACTCCAAAAGCTAAAAATTAAAAACTAATTTTATAATAAAAAATAACTAACTAATATTAACTAATTAAAAACTCTATATCTCTCTCTTCCTTCCTCTCTCTCATCCATTAAACTAAGAGATATAAAAACATACTATTCATAAAATTTAATTTTTTTTAGAATATATATTTAATATCTAATTCTTTTTAACGCATTTGAAATTTTTTTAGACTAAAATAAAACATTTAAAATATTAGAGACCAAATTAGAATTTAACCTAACCGCCGGGAACTAAAATAGAACTGTACCCATTATACTTATATTCTTAACCTTAAACACTCCAAAAACTAGTCACCAAAAAAAAAAAAAAAAACTCCAAAAACTAAAAATTAAAAACTAATTTTATAATAAAAAAATAACTAACTAATATTAACTGGTAATTAATTAAAAACTCTCTTTAAATTGGTCATCGAAAGATTTTTTTCATCAAATTTGTCCTTAAAAGATTTTAAATTAATCATGTTGATCTTTTCGTTATTTTCTTTGTTGACGACGTCAAAATTTACTAATATGACACATTAAATGACACAACAACACACTCCTAAAAGTCCTATTGACTATTAACATGATTAATTTATGAAATTAGATAAAATCAAAACCTAACTGAGGGGAGACTGAGACATTGCAATCCTTTAATTTGGAATTAATTTGATTTAATTTCATAAACTTATTATATTAGCCGCGAATTAAACTACTATGCCTGTGCTATGGTGTCACTTAACGTAACACGTAAGCAAATTCTAACACCGTCAACAAAGAAAGTGACGAAATGACTAGCATGACTAATTTAAAATCTTTGAAGAACGAGTTTGATTTAAAAAAATCTTTAGAAAACAAATATAAAGAATAGGTAATCTAACTAATTTGACAATTTACTCTTTGTAATTCATACAAGGAGCTGACAGAACGATGAATAATTCTATTTGATTATCTACTTTCAGATTTATCCTATTAGAGTATCAGTTAATGCATTGTAAATTAAAAGTTACCCATAGAGTGATATTTGGGGAAAGAATGGCATTTGAATTCAAAACTTTAATCCTAAGATATTTTATCAAACAAAATTTTAATATTTGTATGGTGAGACAATCATCAAAAGGCATAAATCTAACTAAAAAAACGGAGGAGAGAATAGAGAAGCGTGCAAAGTGGTATTTCGATTTGATAATTGCAACAAGAAACTGAAAATTCACAAACTAATCAACCAAAACTACTTATGTTTTCAACTTAACATACAAGCCAATAATACTTATCTTCAATTTCTTTTCCTATTTTCTTGTGAGCTTGAAGGCTTGTCTGACATCCTTCCTTCCAACTTCCTCGCAGTTCGTCTTATAGCGGCGAGCTTATGGCGTTGGCTATGGCTTTTTCTTTTGCTGCAATGATTATGACATCAATGTAAACAAGAAGAGAGAGAACAATCTAACAAAATTGAAGAAAGGAACCATTTCTCAATGCATATATACTGCATACAATATATGACAAGATCCAGAATTCATGTAATACAGTTGTATTTAGAATTAAGTAGCATCTCATAAGGGGAGAATACAAATACTGGTTTATCAAGAATCACTGTCAATTTGACAGGATGTGCAAAGTAAGAAAAATGGGACTAAAGCTAGTTCACTTAAGAAAAGAAAAATGATACAAGGGAAAAGAATTGCATTCTGACCTTATAAACACCAATCCGGCAGTTAGAACCATCCCTCCTATGGCCCAAGAAACTCTTTCAATGAATGGGATTTTCCTAACCCATTGTTGGAAATCAGCTTTCTCAGTCAGATCAAACTGAGAAGCTTTCCATGAATCAGCAACCGAATTTAGACTCGCCATATCACCAAAGCAAAGTGTTTCTTCGGAGGCAGCGTGTATCATATCAGATGGTTTCACTCGAAAACCTGCAGCAACACAAAGATCCGTACCATTGGAGACCCATTCAGCAGCCCTACCACACACAAAGTCATTTACTCCACAAGGTGCTAGCAGCTGGTGGTAAAAGTCAAACGAAAAATAGATATATATAAGGATCCAATGTTGTGGTTCAGAAAGACTAACCATGAATAACTACATTTCGTGAATATATATGTTGAAAAATATCCCTTGAAAATACTTAAGGCGTCTAATCTTAACAATTAAACAACAGTTCGTGAATCTGTTATGCATTCTAAAATACAAACCAATCATGTCCCAAAGTGAATAACTACATGTAAACTAAATGACTAATTTGGATAAAGTTATTGTTTTAAAACAGATCAAACAAAGGACCCAAACACATTCCTTTGATCCAATATATATTTTCTTTTCAAAAGTCAGAGTCAGCCATGTATACCTGTGTTTTCACATCCATAGAGAAGTACGCATTCGAGCATGCCTTGTATATTCTTTCGCAGAAGGATGCACAAATAAGAGGAGGTCCAGGTTGAGTACCAACGTGTGGATCGCATATCGCACATTCCAACATTTCCCATAAGTACAAGCACTCATGCCCAGCTTCCCCAGTAGAAGCAAGTTTTCTTACAGCTAGCAGTGCAGGATGTGTGTGGCTTATGTCACAACAAGTGTTTTTGCGAAAAACCCGACAAAGAGTCAGATCTTTGGGACCCTTTCTGGGAGGGTAACCCTCTGATTTAAAGGCAGGAAATCGACCACCTTGAGAAACACATACTCCACTGGGTTTACCTGTGGTTACAAAAAGGGAAGAATTCACAACTGAATGAAGTATTGAATACAATTCTGGAAGAAATTCATTTACGAATGAAGCGGTAACAGGCTAAATAAAGTTTGATCTACCAAAACTATTTTAACAACCTCATTTGCTCAATTATATAACCATCAGAATGTTACACATGTGATACCTAAGACAGGTGCCTAAACATCCCAACTTTTCTGGGTACTCCATGTACTAGTAAAAGAAGAACGCAGAAGATGGAATGCGAAGTTCATTTCGAGAGCAAACTGTGACAACATAGAAGTAACATCTTTACATCTTCTGCCACTTGATATCCACAATAAGGGCATATAAAAAGTTGCTCAAGGCAATCTAACTGCAGGAGGTTAGTGATTGATCCATTGCCAAGATATTTTTCAGGCAGAGTCCTACTGCATATTGCACATTCATTAATGACAAAACTAGAACATGATGGAAAATTAGGATTAAACAAGGATCTTAACGAGCTAAGCCAAATTGCCAAGCAGTCACTCTCCTGTATTTGTCTACATCCAAGAGAAAGAAGGAAGAAAAGGAGAAACAAATTTTTGGTTTCTGGTTAGTTGTATCTAGTTCAAGTAAACATAATATCCAAAGCCTCAGTAAACCCATTTTCTATTCTTCAAATCCAGTGGCAATCAATCGGTTCCATCAAGATTGCCAATTTTTAATATGCTTCACCGCATCATGGATGGATGGCCATAACACACTGCAACTGCAACACTTTTAGTTACACTCACTAGTTCATATAACCCGGCTGCAAATCACAACGAACTAAAAAATAGCATTCGGTGTAGAAGTAGAACCCCATTGAAGCACGCATTAAATGTGCTCGAAGCAAACAAATATTTCTCTCTAGTTACTAACCAAATGGAACTAAAGTTACATGTAAGTGCATATTCACAAGTGCATAAACCCCTGCTGCAATTTGCAAAGAACTCGAAAAATAACGATCGGCACAAGAACAGAACCCCGTTTCTGAGATAATCAAATGAAATAAAAGATTGAATGACCTGCTTGGATGTGTTGCCAGTGTGTGTCAAGTCACTAACTTGCTACTAATAAGAAATGAATAATGTAACACCAATTTTGGTCATAACAAGGCTGAGCGGGTGAATCTATCTTTGGCCCAAAAAGATTAAAAAAAATTGAACTTTTAACAAATTGAAAGGTTTCCAAGATCATAACTAACCAAAATATACCGTGTCTGTATTTCACAAAATGAAGGTGTAAAATATCAATCTATCATATATAATTGTTTTTGTCTTGTGTGTTGATTGATTAAGCTCAAGAGCACATCTAATCCGAGAAGATTATAAGAGAGAGAAGCTAACCGGAAGAGTAAGGTAGGAAGAGATTGAAGAAGAGGAGGAAAAGGAGGAAGCCATAATCGAAGTTCTTGGGTCCGAGAAGGCACTGGGACTTCTTCGATAACCGTACAACCACCACCATATTACAACCTCGATTTCATTGAATACACTCCAGACTCCACCCAACCACGCTGCAGTTGAATCCAAGCTCTAGATTCTTCTTCTTCTTCTTTTTGGACTGATTCTTCTTGTTCTTTTTGGACAATTGATTCTTCTTCTTCTTCTTTTTCTTTTTTTGAGCAGGTCTTCTTCTTCTTCTTCAGCTTATTCCTTCGTTTTCCCTTGGGCTTGGAACAACCTGCCTCACTTTATCAAGAAAAAAACACAGAAGTAAAATTGGGCCACAAACACAAAAGACATGTGAGCTTACTACTACCGGTTTGAATTATGTTCCTTAGACCAACCCGAATAAAACAGGTAAGTCAAGTTTATAAAGACCGTGAAAAATATACCGAAAAAATAAAACGAGAGGGAGAGACTGTGAAAATATTTTCTATTTTATTCTTTTATTTTTGAAAATGATTTTTTTTCCAAATTCTCATATCTTAGACACCAAAAAGCAATTCTCATATCTTAAAAGATGCAATTAATTTGTCAAAGTAAATTTTGTTTCCAAAGATAAAAAGTAATAGAAATATGTTGGTTGGTTTATTTTTAGTTTCGAATTAAAAAAATAAAATTATATTTTTACTAAATAAAAAAGTTGAGTTAATCAATCAAATTTATTTATTACCTAATAGGGTACTCTCATATTTATTATCTATTATATATTACTAATTTTATAATTAAAATGTATCACATGTCACTCATTTATTATAATTGAAATCAAATCTTTTTCTCTAAAATTAAAGAGTTCTCCTCTCTTGTCTCTCTCTTTTTCTATCTCTCTCATTCATTCACTCATTCTATTTTTCTTATATATTATTATCAATGACTAATTACAAATTTGACAATCAAAATATATAATATAACATTCTCTAACTGCATTCAAATTAAATTAAAATTAAAATTAAAATATTAAAATTAAAATATAGCTATATTATATATTATATTTATATATTTATTATTATATTTACTAATTTTACAACCAAAATGTATCACATGTCATTTTCTTTACTACAATTGAAATTAATTTTTTTTTTAAATTAAAGAGTTATCTCCTCCTCTCTCTCCCTTACTCTATCTCTCTCGTTCCTTCACTCACTTTATATCTCTTATATATCATTATTAATGACTAATTATAAATTTGACAATCAAAATATACATGACATTCTCTAATCGCATTTAAATTAAAATATAGTTATATTATATATTATATTTATATATTACTAACTAATTTAATAACAAAAATGTGACACATGACACTCTCTTATTAAAATTTAGAAAAAATATTTCTCTCCATAATTAATAAACCTCCTCCTTCTTACATTCTCTTATTTACCTCTCCTTCTCTCTTTTCTATTTCTCTCTATCATTCCCACTCTATATATAATTTATATTTTATATTAGTAATTTGACAAATCAAAATGTGTAAGCAGATATTTTTTATTATAATTAAAATAAAATTCTTTTTTAGCTTCTAAATTTAACAAACTCCATCTCTTATTTTTGTTCTTTATCTTTCTCTTTCCTTTCTCTCATTCTCCATTTTTCTCTACTTTTTGTTCTATAAAACATAAAATTAATAACATAATATAATTTAAATAAAAAATTAATATATGCATGCTTTTTTATTTAGTTTTAAATTTTTACAGCTTATCTTTTTAATATATATTTTCGCTTTTTTTTTTAAATATTTATTACATATAATTTAGAGAAAATACAAATGTTGTGATTAAAAGTTAGAATCAAGATTAAATTATTTAAAAAATAATAAATTTGAGTTAATTTTATAACTATCAATATAAATTTTTTAGATTATATTTTTATATATATAGAGAGAAAAAATATTAGTTTTATATAGTAAGCATAAAAATTAATTATGTCTAATTGTGCAATAGACTTAACACCTAATCAAATATAAAAGTATATACGTTAAATTATTTCAAATTTTAGATAACAAATATTAAAATTAATTATTAGTGAAATATTAAACTCTTTCATATGAAAATAATAACTAAAAGACTTATTATTTAATTTTTTTTATCTACGGAGACCCTAGTCTTCTTAGCCTATGGGGACTTTTGTCCTTTACAACCTTTTCGTAAAAGTAGTTTAATACTATACATTTTTTGTGCCATAATCTATAATGTCAAGACCGGCATAATTTTAAAAGATTTATATTCTTGTAATGTTATTGCGGGTAAAAATACTAGTTACTAACTAATTTAATAACTAAAATATGTTACATGACACTCTGTTATTAAAAATTAGAGAAAATATTTTCCTCAAAAATTAGTAAACCTCCTTCTTACATTCTCTTATCTACCTCTCTCTCTCTTTTTTTTTCTATTTCTCTCTATTCTTTCCACTCTATATCTAATTTATAATTTATTTTTTATATTTTATATTAGTAATTTGACAGAACAAAATGTGTCATCAGATATTTTTTTATTATAATTAAAATAAATTTTTTTCTTAATTTTTAAAATTAACAAACTCCTACTCTCATTCTTCTTCTTTGTCTTTCTCTCTCTTTTCTCTCATTCTCTATTTTTCTTTATCTTTCTATTCTATAAAAAATATAAAATTGACAACATAATATAATTTAAATAAAAGATATTATTATATGCATATTTTTTTATTTAGTTTTAAATTTTTACTGCTTATTTTTTTAATTTATATTTTATTTTTTTCTTTAAATATTTATTACATATAATTTAGAAAAAAATATTAATGTTGTGATTAAAAGTTAGAATCAATATTCAATTATTTTAAAAAAAATAAATTTGGATTAATTTTATAACTATCAATATAAATTTATTTTATGCTAATATCTAATTGTATTTTATATATAGAGAGAGAGAAAAAATGTTATTTTAAATAGCAAGCATAAAAATTAATTATTTCTCTTTGTGCAACGAACTTATTAACATCTAATCAAATATAAAAGTATACATGTTAAATTCTTTCAAATTTTAGATAACGAATATTGAAATTAATTATTAGTAAGAAATTAAACTCTTTCATATGAAAATAATAACTAAAAATTTATTATTTATTATTTTTTTAATTTGCAGAGACTGATTTTTTTAGTTGATGGAGACTTTTGTCCCTTACGACCTTTTTGTAAAAGTAGTTTAATGCTATAAATTTTTTGTGCCATAATCTATAATGTCAGGACCGACGTAATTTTAAAAAATTTATATTTTCATAATATTATTACGGGTAAAAATACTAATTTTTTCTAGATATTGAAACACTTTGTCTTTAAAATATCAAAACACTTTTTAATATCATTTTCTAACAAGTGTTGATAATCAAACAATTCAATTTTACTCTATGAATATCTTCTCACTACAAAAAAATAGAGTTATTTTGACACTTTATTTTTTAACATCATAATTAAATGTTAAAATTAATATATATTTTTGACAAATATCACAAATGTCAAATTTTCTATGTTTTCTTGATGAATAATTTGACCGTAGAAAATTACTCCTCAATTTTGACACTCATTTGTTTTCAATTTACTCCACTATTTTTCTTCTTCTTTGGGCTTTGTTAATTTTGACATCACACTGCTCTCAGTTTAGGATTATACTACTCTTTCTTTATCTTCAAAATCTCAATTTATTCTTTAGTTTCAAGATCTCATCTCATTCTTTGTTAAAATTTTTGTTGAGAATATTTTATAGTCAATAAGTGTCAAAATAAATAGTATTTTTGACAATTAATAAGTATCACAGAAAATATGTTCTCAAAATTTTCTAACAAATTATTTTTGACAGTCAATATTTATCAAAATAAGATTTAAATTTTTTTCACAATCACTTATATGTTAAAAATACTATTTTTGACAAAACTTTTATTAACATATTTTCATAGTTAAAATAGTGTCAAAAATTTTTTTTTGACAAATTTTAATTTTCTTTTACACATTATAACCCTCAAAAATAATCTATATTGTTGTAGTGTCTATTACAAAAGTCACATAAATGATATTTTTTATGACTACAAAATAAAATAAAAAAGCCAAAAATATTACAAAATTCCAAAGGCAACCAAATAACTATTATATAAGAAGGGAGAAGAATTTAGAACTAATGCAAAAACTTAACAAACCACCACAAGACTTTGAAAAATCTTTTTAGAATTCAATGCATTTAAAATACTCTTGATTATAATAATGTATTCTCTCTTTCTATCCAAGATAAACAAGGTGAATAATAGGTCAAAAGCATACATCATTAAAAATTTTGTGATATCAATACTTTTTCTCTATGAAAAATAGTTTGCTTTGAAGTAAGAGTCCAAACAAAAATATGTGTGCCATAAATTGCATTATTCATACTCCGATATATGAGAGCCCAATCCAACTCATCCAACCAGCACTGTGAGAAGTGGATTGACCTCCTTTTTCATGATTTAGTCCGATTTGCAAGAGGACTCACTCCCATGAATAAGACTAAGCGGGTCAGATTGCTTAAGTTCGGATCCCACAACCCGGCCACAGATCCAACTTGAGAAGCAAGTCTTTAGCTCTCCCCACTACTTTGGTTATAACCACTAAGATGAGGTGATAACCACCTCAATAATGGCGTAATTTTTCACACTATAAAAAGAGTAAGTGTCTATTATTATCTAAAGTTATCTTTAATGAATGACTAAGAATTATCTTTTACTTTGTAAATATCCAATTATGCATCCAAATTTTTTGTTGGTACCTCCACTACCGTTTAGACAAGGACAAAGGAGCTCTCTCAAAGGCCTTTAGACCTTAATATTCAGGCCTATTTTCACCAGCCTAATTTTAGGTATCACATTGAAATAAGCTCTAACGCAATTCTTCATGAATAATATTTTAATTTTATAAGGTATTAGTAAATATAAAAAAATAAATAAACAATTATTATAAAATATAGAAGGTGCCTTATATGTCTTTTTTAATTTTGAAGTCCAATGATATATGTGTCAAATATTTATATTGCTAGTTAAACTTCTTTAATTTCGTAAGACATGAATTTAAAAAGTATTTAGTAACAATTCTATGATTAAATTTGGTATAGAATTATCCTTAAAAAATGTAGGTAAAATTGAGTAAAAATGATATTTTTGTCTAAGGCTAAATTTATTTAGCCATATGAAAATTTTTTTTAGGGAGAACTTATATTATAGTGGCCTATTATCTAAGGCTGTGTTTCACAAAAATATTTTCTTTTTCTGTATTTTCCTTACTTCTCCATCGTTTTCTTCTTTCCTTAAAATTGCTAAAAGATACTAGAAAGATACATATATAAAATACATTTACACAATATAAACCTTGATAAAATAATATTATAAATGTAGGCTCTTATTATTGTGTTCCACATAAATGAGTTCTTTAATAAAATTTCATCGAACATGTGGTGTGCTTCTATCATTTGATCACGCCTAGATTGTAGCGAGATTTGTTATAGGTAAGTGTTATGAAAAGGGTAACATATTACGAGCCACTCATGAAATAGAAATAGAGTTGATTAACCTTTGAAAGAGAATTAGAGTTGCTGAAGAGTTAATGCAAGTTTCATCTATATCTATATCTATATATTATTAAAGGAGAGTAATAGCTCATTCTTCAATCGACAAGTGGTGCGCCGAGCGATCGACGCATGGTCGACACCAAAATATGTAATCTCATATGCATTGGACTTGAATAAATAAAAATGAATAGTTATCAAATTCTGAAATGAATAAAAAATAATAGTTATTAGCATGACAAAAACAGGCATTTCATGTTTTTGAGATTCAAACTTCACTATATAAAGGAGTATGCATTTAATGTTCATACCTCCATCTTTCTACACATCACTTCTTTCGCTTTGAATAAGTGTCAAAGGCTAGCTGATTGTGGTGGGTTTCCCTTTACCAAACTAACCATGGCTAAATCGTTTGATATATTGATGGATGTCAGTCTGAAAAAGTTTGCATGAAATTTTTTGGTTTTTGTTGTTCGTTTGTGGGAAGCTTCTAGCCGCTACAATCCTAAGGAGATCAATAGCATAGAAATGGTTCTTCAAGATAGTCAGGCAAGTAATATTAATTGAATATAAACTACATGGTCTTATACATTTACACATGCATTCCAAACTGAGCTATATTTTACTATCTTACAGGGAGGGAGAATCCAAGCTTCGGTCCCTAACGCGCTGGTACGTAAATGAAATGTAACCTTCATGAGTTCAAGATGTATAAGATGTCAAATTTCATTGTTGTAGACAAGAGGGACAAAACCAAGACAACTATGAAACGGTAGACCTTAAACTTCTCTCACCGAACTGTGATGGTCTTGGTGGGGAATCCAACTTTTTCACTTCAAGCGTTTCGATTAACGCAAATTCCAGAGTTGTTGAATGTTGACAGGATCAACGACTCTCAATTAGTAGGTGAGACGAATACATTTTCACTTCTTTAGTGTATAACTCATAACTATCTCACAATAAGTTTCTTATTGTAGATATTATGGGTGAAGTGGTTGGAAAAGAGGATCCCAGGAAATTCATCACAAGCAAAGGGAAGGAACTGAAGCGTCTAGCTATTTTGGTTGAAGACCTTGAGTAAGTTGTGTTCATGAATTATAGTGACACAATATAGGTTGTGTTATAATGATAATAATGGTTAAACATGTTTAATCACACTGATTTGCAGTAATTATCGTATTGGGTGTGTGTTGTTTGGGGACATAGTTGATCAAATACTACCAAACCTAGATGATGGAAGAGTTGAGACATTGATAGTGGTCCTACAGTTCTTTCGATCGAGTAGATGGAATGGTATGAATCCAGACCCTTTGTCCTGTAGTATATAAATTCAATTTATACATTAAGTGATATTGTAAAAAGTTTTCTCACTATCAGCTTTATAAAAATAGAAAAAAACTTCAATACAGAGTCATTTCGACATTTCTAAGCTATGCATCAATTCCAATCTTGAGGAGGATTTCGATATTTTTAGTCTTGAAATCTCATATACTCTTTTATTATTCGTAAGTAATGACATCATAACAGTCATGGAGTGCAGGGGCGGGTGAGGAAGTGAAAATGATGCCGTGCGGACAAACTTCCTGATTTCGAGGCTAAAATACATGGAATCAAGAAGGGAGCATTTGGTTCACCGCACATGGCAGGAACATCTTAACGTAAAAACAATTACAATGCATTCAGATGGGCTATACATGGTTTAGTGTTCTATGATCAATTTAGTTAATTTTTCAGAGTTTTAAATGTAATTTATTTTGTTTAGTTTGGTTATTTAGATAATAGGGTAGAATATATGTAGTTAGATCCTTTGTGTTTCAATATAACTTTCTGTTGAGTTCATTTTGATTTTGAAAGAGTTATCAATATTAGTTTGTTAATCAATGTTATACACTCTTCTAAATTTTATAACAACTTGAAGGTTTAGGGTTTACAGGATTCTTTATCCTTTTATCTTTGATATTAAAGTAGTAGTAATAGTTGTAGCACGTAGTATATATGGTTAACTTCCTATATGTATCCGTTTGTCTACACTTAATTTAACGTTGAAATCAGATTTATATATTCAACTCAATATATTAATGTTTACATATTTTTCTGTGAATTCATTAAGACATGCCACCTTAATTATCCCTAATACTAATTTGACAATGGTTATCTATTATCAATAATAAATACATTACCTAGATCTAACTAAACAGAATTGATTGATTATACTAACATCATCTTGACATAAAAAGTATATTTGGCTCAGAAAAAAGTTATCATCTACTGAGTTTTATAATTTTGTATACGACATATTCACAACCAAGGCTAAGGACTTTAAACTACGGTTTGTAGACATGTACAACAACTAGGCCTTATAAGTACAATACTTGGGTTTTATAGAAAGAAATCATTGGTTGTGAATCATTTAAAAAAAAAGATTATATATTATGGACTGACATAAATGTAGAGTACCATGATTATTTTTAAAAAGTTAGTTATGATGCCTTATGAAGGTGTGTTTAGTAATAGTTTTCTAAAGTTAGTCTAATTTAATGACTATTAGAAAAATGCTACATAATTCAAAATATGTACCAATGATAGCTAATAATAGGTTAATACAAAAATGATTTATAATTATATATCATATGAATTTAGTATTACAGCATGGTATTACGAGGTCTATATCAATAAAGGTATAATATCACGATAGATGTGGAATAAAGTAGTAACAATAAGGTCAATCAATGAACAATATAGTATTTTAAATTTTCACATAGATTTATAAGGCCAACTTAATGGTATGACACACACTTGGCACACCCACACAACCGTTGTTACCAGTTGGTTGTTACAGATACCAAAGCATATCATGTGAAGAAAAAGAGAAAGATAAAAAAAAACTGGACACAAGTAGAGCCTCCTAGGGCAAAAGTCCTCAGCAGTTAAAGCTGGAGAAGAAAAATTAAGGTAATGCAATCATCACAAGGACTAAATACAATATAGTTATGAGCAGAGTGCTACTAAAAGATATCCCACTGAATTCAAGGTCAAAAGGTACAAGTTAATGTAGATTTATTTTTCATAATAAGATTTTGAATACAAAGTCAAAACATCTTAGTTCTATTTAGGTAAGTACGAATGGAACAAAGTTGGGTATATACAGATTAAAGAATAATGATTTTTGACATAAATATGACATGATTTCTGACACACGTTTCTTTTGCTTATACTCTCTATGTTGGAATATTAACAAGCATGTTTAATATGAAACTTGCAGAGATGGAAGAAAGAAATACGCTTAAAAACAAGAGAAAGGTTGATCAATTTTGTACGAATGAATGGTCAAGCAATAGAGAGATTCAAGGTACAAAATATGGACAACATGCTTTCAGTCAACATAATATAAATGAAGTTATTTTCATCACAGTTGAAAAATAGCTTATTCATAATATAGTCAATTTTACTTATAGTGTACCACTGCAAGAGTACCTTGAATATCTCTAAATAGTTGTATAACATGGTGTTATAAGTGAGAAAAGTAACAAATGTGTCATGGCAGGGACTTTGTGATCAACATTATCGGCTGACTGAAGTCAGCCAGTTGACGATATGCAACACAACAAAGGTCATTAGAAATTCAAGGTATTTTACCGAGAATAACAACCTACAAAACGATGAGAACTGGGCAAGCTTGAAAATAAAACCAGATGTTCTAGCAGATGTAACTAACACAGATAATCTTATAATACTAACAAAATAGAAATCAAAATCTTACTTAGATTATGGATAGGTAAACTTTGAAAGATCTTTATATGGCAGATACTGCAACGCATGCTAGGATGAAATGAGCTAACAAGCTAGCAAAAAAAAAAAATAATGTGCAGTAGAATCTTTTCTTCAAAGTAAAGTCTTAATAAATAATACTTTATTTCAACACTTGCTGTTAACCAATTATTAATGTGCAAATCGTTCTCTAATTGCATATTAGTGTGAATAGTGTGCAGAGATTATATTGTAAAATAACAGTTTGTGAAAAAATTATATGTATAAACCCAACTTGTGTTACATAACTATATACAAAATGCAGTAATAATTAATTGAATTTTTTCTAAAATCACTACAACGTAAAAGCAAATTTAGCTATAGATTGTGTCATCACAGGAAATGTAACATCTACTCTAGCGGATTGGACACTCTATCCAAGTATTGTTATGTAAACCATAAAGATGGATGATTACAGAACTTACAACACAATCAAAAATAGACATTGCTGCTATAAAATCTAATAACACTGGACAATTTAAGAAGCAGAAGTAATGGACTGATAGTAACAAATTACACACTGGACTAATTTATGCATTCTAAATATAGTAATTTAGCAAACATCTTTTATTGGCAGACAATGCTAGGCATGCTAGGATAGAACGAGTGAACAAGTTAGCTAAGAAAAGACAGTATATGGGAATGTCTTCCCCACAAGGTAGGAACTATATAAACTATGTTGTAGAAGGACTTGTTTATTCCACTTGAGTTATAATAGGTACAGTTCAGAGTTATTATATATGAATTCATGTGTCCTAACTTAGTATGAGTTGTCTTTTTTTGTAATAATTTATATGTTTTTTAACATGATAAAAATTGTAGTTGAGTTGGTTAACATTCACAAGCAAAGATTGATTGTGGATAAAGAAAATAACACATGTTCAAATGCAAATCAAGTGAATTGTTGTCCTCGAAATGGCTTATTCAAAGGTCAATTCTATTTAATTATGGTCTATATATATAAGCTTGATACACAAAAGGTAATCGAATTAGCTAATGAATCATACCAATTAACGAGTACTCTAAAATAAATGCAAATCAAAGTTATATAGCTAATCAAATTTTTATGTAAATGAAGGCACTAACCTTGGTCTCTATCCTTGGCCTAGCATTCTTTCTCTCAACCTCCCTTTTCACCTATGCCTCCCATAGAGACATTGACTTTGTACCTTCCAATTCTTCCTAACTTGCTACCTTTTATCACTATGCTTAATCTTACCGCATTAGCATATGTTAATATATAAATCTCGAAGTCCTTGGAGATATTAACTCTATGCCCTTTAACTCTGCCCAAGTTGCAACTTTCAATGACTCCACTTAATATGTCCGATTTGCATTTGCCCACGTTAATATAAGAAACTATAAGGCCCACGCCTTAATCTTTGTTTGCAGAATTAAACTTTAAAATTATCAAAACCACTAAATTCACATGAGGTTTAAAGGTTACAACCAGAAAATTTAAAGTCCTTAAATACTAAATAGATATAGAATACATGACATTTAAGATTGATGTATGGTCATAAACTCAATACCAACCGAGATTAGTTTATTATGTGTTAGATATTTTTGTCATATCGATTTATAAGTAATGAAGAACTGATTTTCAACCCATTATAAAATGGATGCAGAGCAGTCAAGGGCTCGCAAAATAGGAATCACTGTCATACATCGACAAGAAAATAACAATGGTACGATATTAAATGGTTATGAATTTTGCTCTTCAATTCCTAAAAACTGAATAGTTTACAAGTTCACTTAACCACAAAATTTAAGCCATTCTTAGTAATATACATCAGAATTAGGAAAACATATATATATATATATATATATATATATATATATATTCAATTTTGTCAAAACCGTTCTAATAATAAAATGATCTTCCAATGCATGAAATAGGTGGAAGGGTTTCAACAAAGGATGCTAGAGTTGCCAATCGTAACGAGCAGACAAGCAAGGGTACGTTGAGAGATATTTTAAATGATCAATTTATTATTAAAACTCTGCAAATTATATTCATGCATGTAATTAATGGATTTTCCCTTTCATGTTAATATTGAAATTGTAGAGTATTTGCACATGGGAGATGCAATGTATATACGCAAACACTGCAATGCCCTTTTTTGGTACGATGAAAGGACAAACAAGAGTTATAACACAGACCAACCTAAATTCATGATGTGCTGTAAAAGAGGTCAAGTTCAACTACCACACCTACCAAAAGCACCAGAAGTTTTGTATGAGTTGTTGTTCAATATTAACCCCAAGAGCAAGCTTTTTAGTGATAACATCAGGTCATATAATAGCATGTTTCAATTTACTTCAATAGGTGCCGAAATAGACTGCGGTATAAATGTTTATAGAGGTCAACTTACATTCATTCTTTGCGGCAAAAACTACCATCTAATGGGAAGCCTAATTCCACCAGAAGGGTATAATGCGAAATTCGCCCAATTATACATAGTTGATTCACAAAATGAGGTGCACAACCGGATGTCAGTTATTAGGCAAGTATCTACAACCTTTTTATTCTAGTTAAAATATTTTCAAGGGTTTAGATCAAACTAATTAACCTAATATGATTGAGCGTTGTTTAAAAAACTTGACATTATTTAAAACATGCAGGGGGTGAAGATAACAGAAATATAAACAAAGACATTGTAAGAGATCTTAAGAAGATGCTAGATGAAAAGAATGTGTTGGTGAAGGCATTCCGCATGGTTAAAGATTCAATGGGCAAAAATTCAAATTCCACAATTAAACTTAGACTATTGAAAAAAAGGGAAAATAATGGTAGAAGATATAACTTACCATCAACAGATGAGGTTACTACCTTGATTGTTGGTGATTTTGACATTTACAAGACAGATAGAGACATTGTTGTGAAGACATAGAGCGAAAAATTACAAAGGATTAATCAACTCAATCTAGCATATCTGGGATTACAATATCCCCTGCTATTTCCTTATAGCGAGGATGGATACCAGAAAGATATACTGCTAACCAAAGGACACCATAACAGTGGTAAAGGACGATAGGAGGTGTCGATGAGAGAATTTTTTGCTTTTTGTATACAAAAAAGACTAGCTGACGGGTCTCCACTGTTATACTTAAGAAGACTCTTTCAACAGTTTTTGGTTTATGGATACTCCATGATTGAATTATCAAGGCTAAACTACATACGCAACGACCAAGAAAAATTAAGGTGTGAGATGTACAAAGGAGTAAAGAAGCAATACTTAATAGGGAAACAACACCGTCATCATGTGGCAAGCGTATAATATTGCTTTTGTAATTCACAGGTGGACCAAGATATATGATACATACCTATCAAGATGCAATGGAAATATGTAAGGTTGTTGGTTATCCAGACTTCTTGATAACCTTCACGTGCAATTCGAAGTGGCATGAGATTGAAGACTTTTTGAATAATAGAGAGCTGAATCTAGAAGATCGACCCGATATTGTTTATAGGGTTTTCAAGGCAAAATTAGATACACTAATTAAAGATGTCTGAGCAAGCAAAATTTTTGGCAGAGTTAATACAGGTATGTCTAGTCAAAACCAATTATGTCACGGCTCAAGTTTCCAATAGCAACAGATATAATATTTTATATATGACTTTCTATCTGTCAAAGAGATTTGAAATTTTTATTATAAATCTTGCAGCGGTATACACAATTGAATTCCTGAAACGTGGGTTACCACATGCACACATTCTACTATTCTTACACAAGGATGACAAATTTTTCACTGTCAAAGATATTGATAAGATTATATCAGCCGAGATACTAGATAAGGAGACAGACCCTAAATACTTTGATACAGTCAAAAAGCACAAGATGCATGGTCCGTGTGGAATGGCAAGGAAAGATTTACCATGTATGAAAAATGCTAAATGCATCTAAGAGGTTTGTTGAGAGCACTACTCTCGACGATGATGATTACCCTGTATACCAACGAAGAGAAGATAGAAAGACTATCAATAAATCAGGAGTCGATCTTGACAACCGTTACGTGGTACCACACAATAGGTTTTTACTCATGAGATATGGTGCCCATATTAATATTGAGTGGTGTAACCAGTCAAGATCTATTAAGTATTTGTTCAAATATGTGAACAAAGGTCATGACCATGTATCGGCGTCATTTTATAAAAGTGTTGCAGACGTAGAGAACATGGATGACTATGATGAAGTCAGTATGTACTATGATTGCAAGTACATTTCTCTGTGTGAAGCTACTTGTAGGATCTTTGGTTATAACATACACTATAGGGATCCCTCAGTTGTTCGTCTAGGGTTTCACTTATCCGATGAACAAAACTTGATTTTTAAAGATAATAAAAAGCTCGATGATGTGATCCGAGAAGCATCTGTTAAGGAGTCTATATTTCTAGGGTGGTTCCAAACCAACAAGATCTACTCAGAAGCAAGGTCGCTAACTTATGTAGAATTTCCTACATATTTTGTGTGGAAGGCAAAGAAAAGGGTGTGGTTGCCTCAGAAGAGCCATGCCATAATCGGAAAGATCTTCTTTATGCCTCTTGGATCTGGTGAGAGATATTACCTAAGGCTACTACTCAATTACATTAGGGGACTAATCTGCTATGAAGACATTTGGACTATAGATGGTGTTGTATACTCATCATTCAAAGATGAATGTTATGCACGTGGTCTTTTAGATGATGATAAGGAATATGTTGAAGTAATAGTGGAAGCAAGTCATTGGGGGGTTAGGTACATACTTAAGGAATCTTTTTGCTACATTGTTATTTTCTAATTCAATGGACAGACCAGAACATGTATGGAAAGAAACATGGACTTTATTATATGATGACATACTTCATAGACACAGGAGACTACTCGATAATCAAGGTATATATGAACTTTGTGGCATTATAAGGATAGTTTGGTTAACTATGACATAAGAATTAACATCTACATATTTATTGATAGAATTTTTAGAATAACAAGTGTATATCAATTTATGTACCACATACTATGGCTTGCCTAAACATATAACTTCATACATAATAATAAACAGTATGAATCAAGAGGATATGAAAATAAGATTTAATAGACATGGTATTAGATTTATTAGTGATTTGGGTTCATTTTATTAGATTCACTTTATTAAAGAAAATAAAATTTTGAAAAATTTGACCAATTGTTGGAAACAAGGTTGTGCAAGTGATTATGATTTGAGTTAACAATTTTTTCTTAATCAAATACATGTTTGAAATATATGTTGCTATTATGTACACAGAGTTAATCCTCACAGAGAATGAGATCAAGGATTTAATCCTAATGGAGATTGAGAATATAGTTAACAAATACAATAAGAGTCAGAAAGATTTTCCACCACTGCTAATGTCAGATACAAACCAGTGTAACAAGTTACTATATCCCAATGGCATGAATAGGTTAATTTGTGATGAACTCAAATACGATCAGCAAAAACTGGCTGCAGAGCATGTAACCTGCTTAGGACTATTAACTGATGAACAAAAAGAAGTATATAACGAAATCATTACCGCAGTTCAAACCGGAAAAGGTGGAATATTTTTCCTTTATGGCTACGGTGGGACAGGGAAAATATTTGTTTTGAAGACACTAGCTTCTGCATTGAGGTCTAGGTCACATATTGTTCTAACAGTTGCATCTAGCGAGATAGCATCACTTTTATTTCTTGGAGGCAGGACAGCTCACTCACGTTTCGTAATACCACTTAACATAGATGAATTTTCAACATGCAATATTAAGCAAGAGAGTGCACTAACTGAGCTTTTGATTAAGACAAAGTTAATAATTTGGGATGAGGCACCTATGATAAATAGATTCTGTATTGAAGCTCTTGACAGGACATGCGTGACTTATTAAGATTCAATAACACAAATATCTTGTAGCAGCCATTTGGAGGAAAGACAATTGTGTTCGGGGGAAATTTCCGCCAAATACTTCCAGTCATCTCGAAAGGATCTAGGCAAAAAATAGTCAATGCCACTATCAACTCATCATACTTATGGGATGGCTGCAAGCATTTGACATTTTCAAAGAACATGCACTTAAAATCAAGTGATTCAAACTCAAGGTCATCTAAGTTGAAAGAATTTGCTGACTGGATACTAAGTATAGGTGACGGCAGCCAAGGGTCACGATCGAATACAGGCGAAAAGGTTGTCATTTCCGATGACATATTGGTTTCCGATTGGGTAGACCCAATTGAAGCAATATTTACAGTAACTTATCCTGAAATATTCTCAAAAAAATATTGACCAACAGATTGAAGATCAAGCTATTCTTGCACCAACATTGCAGTTAGTCGATGAAATCAACAACTACATGATGAGTTTAAATTCAGCTGAAACATAAACATATTTTAGCTTTGATAAGACATGCCCCATAGATCCTAATAACAATTTATTGGCTTCAATATACACTTCTGAACTCTTAAACACAATCAAGTGCTCAGGTGTCCCTAATCATGAGTTAACACTAAAAGTTGGAACACCAATCATGCTGTTAAGGAACATTGACCACTTCGTAGGATTGTGCAATGAAACACAATTGGTTGTTACTAAGCTTGGAAAACACATAATTGAAGCACGAACATGTGCGGGTTAGAATAAGGGGCAGAAAGTGTTTATACCAAGGATGACCCTAAGTCCTTATGACCATCGAATACCATTCAAATTTCAATGGAGACAGTTTTCTATTATGAATTCATATGTGATGACTATAAACAAGAGCCAAGGTCAGCTATTATCAAAGGTTGGGTCAATATTGAAGAAACTCGTATTCAGACATGGCCAGCTCTATATTGCTGTCTCCAGGGTGACAAATAAGGAAAGACTGAAGATTTTGTTGTGTCATGATGATGATCAAAAGAAAGAAACAGAGAATGTCGCTTTTAAAGAAGTATTAAAAAACATACGTTGAACATTACAAGTACCGCAGGAAAAGATTCAGCAGTCATTGGTTACACAAACAAGGTACTTGCTCCTACCAACTAAGTCGTTGTTTCATGTTACTATTTTCTTAAAAAGCGGTTTTAGATGTAGGGAACTAAATGAGTATACAATCAGTGTCTTTGGCAGGGTTTAACCAAAGTAAAACTTTTCTGAACAATAATGTTTTGCATTATAGGAACTATATTACCTTCATTGTCCAACTGAAAGGTTTATTGGGGTGAGATGCAATGTGATATCCTCATTATAGACCCACCCTAAAATCAAACAAACGAGTAGTGTTACAAATAATGTCCACCGGCACCCTGTATACCGCAGTTAGCTACCGACGCAAATCGATTATAACAAACTAATGACAGTTGGATCCTGGTCTTAATAATTTATATACCTCTGTAGAATAATTTTAATTTCATTGTGCCAGGCCTTCGATTAGGAAAATAATTAGACTTGATGTCCAAATACATACATGAAAATCCATGAATATTTAGGAAATGGCTTCCAAGTAAATAGCTTGATCCACCGTCCCATAGTTATCATTTGTAGTATATTACAAGATTTGTGGCAGTATACTCAACTGGATCAAAACATCATAAATAGGGAGCACCCAAAATACATGTGATATTGAGTATAATAGATGACAAAGGATGATTCAAAAAATACTAAGTTAAATTTATAAATCGGTCGAGTTTAAATTCATAAAAAAAAGAATTCTTATAGAACCCACACAAACATTCAATTTAAATGCCAGTATATTGGAAGATTTTGTTCAAAGTAATGTTTTCATAGTAGATAATATCAAGCAAGACTAGATAAGAGCAAAATATTATTCTACTACATTAATCAAGAGCCATGGGTTGCAACACTACTAAACGCAAAGAAATTCTACAATAGATAAGCTGCATATACCGTGGAAATCCATGAGTAGTTAAGAAATAGCTTCTAAAGAAATAGCTTGATCCACCATCCCATAGTTATCATTTGTAGTGTATTACAAGATTTGCAGCAGTATACCCAATTGGATCAAAACATCATAATTAGGGAGCACCCAAAATACATGTGATATTGATTATAATAGAATATAAATTATGGTTCAAAAAATACTAAGTTAAAGTTATAAACTGGTCGAGCTTAAATTAAAAAAAAATCTTATGGAACCCACTGATGTAGAGGATTTGTTGTGATGGTCTAGAATTTCTCAAATAAATTTTGTTTGCAAGTATAGTTTCTAAACCAACAAATAATCCTCAATAAAAAATTTGGTTGTCACAAGTAACAAACCTCAAATAAGAATTAACCGAAGTATTTAAATTCCGGGTCGTCTCACAAGGAATTGCAATAAAGTGATCAATTATTGACTATGAGGGAGAAATGGGTTTGATTGATAAAAGGTGCAAGGAAATAAATGGGCAAGAATTAAAATGAGAAGAAGAGTAAATCAAACAAGTAACTAAAGAAAGCAAGTAATAAAGAGAGATATTCATGGCAAAGATTGAGGATATAGGCTCTCTATCCTAGTCATGCAATGATTAATTAATCCTATTTAGTCAACTTTGGCAAATGGAAGAAGGTATCATGTTATCTTCACATAGGGAGAACGTCAAACAAGACTAATCAATCATATCATAATAATAAACAAGAATTTATCTTATTACGTCATCCCCGACGATGGAGGAAGGTATCATATTATCCTCACACTCGGAGAAAGTCTAATAAGAATTGCTAATCTCAATCCAAAAGTCCTAATCAACTTGCTAATTGAATTAGCAAAAGATTAGCGTCAATGGAAACAATATTAGCTAACAACTCTAGGTCACCAACATAAGTTGGGTTTTCATGACTCAAGATTGTCTAATTACTCTTTCCAAGCCAAAAATACTCAAGATCTACTCTAACATCTAACCAAGCATTTTGTCAAATACTTGGAAGGTGTAAAAGGAAAGCATGATAAATGTGCAAGAATAATAAAATCTAACAACTACCAAGTGCAAGAAAAGTAAAATTCACAACTCAAATCATCAATAAAAAGAACCTCAAACATCAATTGCATTAATTGTAAACCAAATCCAATATGAGCGTTCATGAACATAAAAGAGGCATAAAAGTGAAATTAACAAGAGAGAGCAAGAGAATTACATCACTAGAGCATGAAAATGTAGAAGAAACAAAATAAAAGCAAAGAATTAAACATGGATCTATGATGCAAGTAACCCTAGGAACCCTAACTCTAGAGAGAAGATGGAGCTTCTCTCTAGAAACTAAGCTACATGATGGAAAACTCCAAACAATTGCTCTCTCTTTGCCCAAGCTTGAATTCTGCATGAAATAGCATCAGAAATGAGTTGGATTGGGCCCAAAATGCTTCAGAAATCGCTGGCCACGAGTTACTTTTAATGAGTCACGTGCAGCAACTCACGTGTACGCGTCTCTCAATGCAGGCAACTATGGCAACTTTTATATTATTTTGAATTCCCGGATGTTAGCTTTCCAACGCAACTGGAACCACCTCATTTGGACATCTGTAGCTCAAGTTATGATCGATTAAGTGCAAAGAGGTCAGGGTTGACAGCTTTGCAATTCCTTCATTTCTTCAAGAGTTCTCCCACTTTGCATTCTTTTCCTTCATTCCTTCAATCCAATCTTTGCCTTCTAAACCTGAAATCACTTAACAAACATATCAAGGCATCGAATGGAATTAAAGTGAATTAAATTTAGCTATTTTAAGGCCCAAAAAGCATGTTTTCACACTTAAGCACAAATTTAGGGAGGATTACAAAACCATGCTATTTCATTCAATAAATGTGAGAAAAATTGATAAAATCTCCCGAAATAAGCACAAGATAAACCACAAAATTGGGGTTTATTACCCACACAAACATTCAATTCAAATGCCAGCATGGATGGAATATTTTGTTCAAAGTGATAATTTTCATACTAGATAATATCAAACAAGACTAGATAAGAGCAAAAGATTATTCTACTACATTGTTATTTTAGAGGATCTTTTTCCAAAGTTATAAACCAATCGAGCTTAAATTCAAGAATATATATTCTTATGGAACGCGCACAAATAATCAATTCAAATGCTATCATGGTTGGGAGATTGTATTCAAAGTTATAGTTATCATACTAGCTAATATTAAAGAAGACTAGATAAGAAAAAAATATAATTCTTAATACCGACATAGTTATATTCTATGTGTTTGTATGCTTAAACGGTCGTCTTCATTAATTAGCAATTATATCTAATAGCAAACTATCATGAAGTTTGCAGCTAGAATTATAATTATAAGATTTAACTACTGATGCGTCAGCATCTTTTCTATCTTTTCCTAGTGAATTTGCATCTAAATTGTTGAGTTTAATAAAGAATTAATTATCTTTTAGCCAATATGGATGCTACTTTGAGTCTTCTGCAATTTTGTTTATTTTAGGTAGCATTCGACTGGATTTGATGGAGTTTCTACAGCTCAAGAATCAAAAGAGATGGCAGCGAGGAGCGACGCGTACGCGTGACTGACGCGTACACGAGATTTGGAGATATCCATGGCGACGCGTGCGCGTGACTGACGCGTACGCGTAATTTGAAGATTTGCTCAGCAACGCGTTCGGTGACCGACGCATCCGCGTGACTCGCAGAAAAGGCCATCGATGCGTACGCGTGACAAGCGCCACGTGCAGAAAACGCAGAAACCGATGGGGTGATTTCTGGGCCCCATTTTAGCACCCAAGTTAGGTGCGGATCCAGTGAAGCCAAGTGGTCCCCATGTTACAAGACGCGGAGTTGTTAGTTAATTCTGATTTAAATTCAAATTTGATTTTAAAATAGGAAAAGATATTATTTTAATTTTAAAAAGTAGATTTTAAATTAATTAGGATTAGTTATAAATAGGGTAGACTTCTCTTCTAAAGAGGGGGGTTCCATAGGACATTCCATTAGGGGGATCCCATTAGGAAATTCTATACAAATTTACATTCCACATTCCATGAGCAACTAATCCTCCATTGTTAAGGTTAGGAGCTCTGTCTATTGGTATGGATTGATTCATTTGATCTTTCTAATTTAATTCATGTTTTGATTTATATTTCAATAATTGTTTTCGTTCTTTATTTTATGAATTTGGGTGGAACGGAAGTATGACCCTCTTTCTATTTGAGTTCTTGTAAAACTTGAAAAAGCTCTTTACTTGGACAACAGCTTGAAAACATATTATCTAGAATTTCTAATTGTTTGTATTTAACGGGATACGTGACATATAATCTCCTTATTTTTGGATAATTAAGATTCTTGTGGCATATAAACTGGAATTTGATCATCACCTTCTAATTGGAATTAATTGACCAAGGAATTGACAGTTAATGAATTTTAGAGGAGACTAGAAAGGTTTAAGGAATTAGGGTCTAGTCACATATAGTTTGCCATGAATTAAATCTTGCATGATTAAAATAGTTAGTAAGAAAAATCAATCCGAAAAAATAGATAACTCTGAAGCCTTAACTATTTTCTCAATATTTTATTCCCAACTTATTTATTTTTCCTTTTGATATTCTGAGTTCGAACTTAAACCTTTTGAATATTTCAAAACTCTTTTCTGCTTGCCTAACTAAGCCAATCAATCAATCATTCTTGCTTGATCCATCAATCCTCGTGGGATCGACCCTTACTCACGTAAGGTATTACTTGGTACGACCCGGTGCACTTACCGGTTAGTTTGTGGGTTATAAAATACCACACCAAATTTTTGGCGCTGTTGCTGGAGATTGATTGTGATTAACAGCTATTCGTTGTTTAATTACTTAGATTAGATAATTTTTCTTTAAATTATTTTTTCTTAGTATTATTAATTTTTAATTTTTTAATTTTTAATTTTTTCCTTTTCGTTCATCACCCTTCCCCTGTTTTGTTTTCTTTGTTTGTTTTTATTTTATTTTTCATTTTTTTCCTTCTTTACGTCTTTTTTCTTCTTTCCTTACGTTTCTTTCTTTTTCATTAGTAACCCTCCCCTGTTTCATTTTTTTTCTTTTCTTTTATTATTTAGTTTTTTAAAAAAATACTAATAATAAAAAAAATTTTTAAAAATAAATAAATAAATTAGTATTAATATTTTTTTAATTTCTGAAATTAAGTTTAGTGTTCCATAGTAAATTTTTTTCAAAAATATTTTTTTAAAATACTAGTATTTTTCTTTGTTTAATTTTTGAATTTTTAGTTGACCTCTTTTTGTTTATTTTTGAATTCTTCTTTTATTTTTATTATTCTTTATTTTATTTCTTTAAAAAAAAAATTTCTGTTCTTTTTTCTTTACTTTCCTGTTTACTACATTGTGCATTTAATCCTATTTGGTGTTTTGTGCTAAGAAAAAATAATGGAGAGAGATCACGTGGGTTACTACTCACACCCGAGTAGTGATTCATATTATGGTAGATCGAGGAGGTATCCAAATTTTGGTTGACAAGGTCAAAACCAAAGAGACTTCAATGCTCCATGTTCCAACTATCAAGAGCCACCACCTCCATATTCATATCAAGAACCACCATCTCATTATTCATATCAAGTACCATCATCTTTCTATCCATATCAAGAACTATCATCTTTCTACCTATACCAAGAGCCACCATCTCCCTATTCATATCAAGAACCATAATCTCCTTCTTATTTATATCAAGAGCCACAATCTCCTTACTCACCTCAAATACCATCAGATCTTGAGCTCCTCATGAAAGAATTCCTACATGATATAAAAATGTGTGTCAAAAATGTAGAGAATTATGTTCAGATGATGATTAAGAACCAGGAAGGGGAACAAGCAAATTCCTTCCCAAGTGATACAATGCAAGATCCTATGGAAGAAAGTGAGGAAACCAATCAAAGGAGTTTATACTCCAATGAATTAGAGAACTTTCCACCCTCACATATGGAAGAAGAGGAAGATACACAACCTCCCATGCCCTTGGTAAGCAATGAAGAAGAGATTGAATTAGAAGAAAGCTGTAACACCCTAACTTTTAGCACGTCATGATCGTACCAAAAGTAAGGAGTTACTAACCTGTTCTCCTTATTTACTATTTAATATTGAGCCTTTAGGTCGATATCGCGTTTCAGTTTATAAGAAAATACCAGAAAATTATTTGTAGTAATTACAATCACACAATTATTAATAATAATAAGTGCTATACAAATGAATTCAATATAAAACTCAAATACAATACATATCCCTCTGGATAAAATAAAACTTAAAGCAACAAGGGCGAGGGAACTCTAAAAAAAATAACAGGAATCACAAGTAAATCTACTAGTCGTCTGCATCTTCTAACTGAATCTTCGAACCTGTGTCACTGAAAGGGGTGGAAGATTTTGGGGTGAGAACAAACCACACGTTCTCAGTAGGGAATGGGAATGCCGTAAAAGTAATGAATTTAATGCAAATAATTAACTTTACTCAAGAAAAATATATTTTTTTTATCAAACCCTTTGAAAATACTCTTGGTTCTACTTTAGATAATTAATTACCTTTTTTTAATTTTTCGAACTAAAAACAAAGCCCAATTCTCAGTCACCTCAATACACCAACTAATAGCACAAGAAACAGATCAACACACAAACAAATTGCAATAAGACAAACAAGTCAAGCAGCACAATCACAGAGAAAATATACCAAGCAAACACAACCAAATATAAATGTGCAAACAACATGATGCATGTCTATTCCTAATGCAGGCCATGAGCTCATGTGTCGGTTGCCTACCCGCTCCCGACATTACCCGGGCACAAGTCCCATATATGGCTTTCCAGATGCATACAGTGTGCTTATAAGTCGTACGGCCAGGCCGCATACAGTATGACTTTAAGTCGTATGGCCAGGCCACTTTCCAAATCAATAAGCGTACATTTGGAAAACAGTTCTCAGTGTGTGGGCGTCCCCACTTTACATTTGGCACTAAGGCCCAAACAATGTCACATCTGCTCTCCTGTGGCAGACGCTTCATTAATTAATATATTCTTTAAATCCTTGATCTCTGCTCTCCTGTGGCAGAAATTCTTTTTCTTAATAAACCGAGCTCAAATCTTTACTTAAAACAAAATCTCTCCTTAAAAGATTGGGTTTAAAACATTATATTTTCCTTAATAAATCAAACTTTAAAATAGAGTAAATCTTTTCTTAACAATATATTTTAAATAATTTAATTTTCCAAAACCAAATCTTTTAAAATAACTTTTCAAATAAAACCTCAGATTTTTATAAAATTTCGGCAATACTTTCTCTAAAACTCGGGGTTAGCCACCCTTTTTTGGGTTCCAACTGAACCATTTTCAACCTCTTTTCAATCGAGAAATCAAATACATATTCATCAAATTCAGTCACAAACACAATTCAAACTCATCATACAGTCATTTCAGATAATCATAAATTATTTACAAATACCTACTAGACTTCCATGTCATTCATAGTTTAAAAACAGTTAATTTCAAAACAAAATCCCCTACCTCCGTATGAAATCAAAATCAACGAAAACTTCGAAAAAACTTTCTGACCGAGCTGCTGAAGAGGAAAGCTTCAGAAATCATCTGTGCCTCCTAGAACTCCAGTTGGCCGAACTCAAAGGAAAGATGAGCTACGTCACCGTCAACTTCCTCCGATCAAAAGTGACACCAATACGTAGAGGAGGAGAATGCAAACACTTTTACCGGATTAGATTTTTTATTGGAGTTACGGATCGCAAGAAATTAAAACCAAAAGCTCTCGGTTCCATGGAGCTTACGTCCCTCTCTCTCTATTCCTTTTCCAAGTGGTTTGGTGAAGAAGTAAAAGGAATGATGAATAATGGAATGAAAGGTGATCATGTGTCATTAGTGCTTTGCTTATATAAAGGAAACGTGGCATTGGTTTATATATATATACATGCATAAATTTCATTTTCTTTTCTTTTGTTCCTTCAGAAGGCTTCGGTCATAATAATAATAATAATAATAATAATAATAGTAATAATAATATTAGTAAATAATTTTCTTAAAAATTACATCTCAATATAATATATTAGTTTATAAATAGTTAACTATTTAATTTTAAAAAAATACAGGATCTTACATCTTATCCCACTTATAAAAATTTTCGTCCTCGAAAATTGATATAAATTGAAAAAGATTCATACTAACTTTCCTTTTAAACATGTCAAAGAAAAACAGAAAGATTTAACATGTTCAATTTTTCAAACGTGAGAGAAATCATATCTTATGAATGACAAGATATGATCGGGAGTTATTCAAAACACATCTCAAAAAAGAAGTTCGAAACAAAGAATTTTACTACAAGCAATCAAGGAAGAGATGACTTCAAGCTACATTAGCACAAGTAAGGATTATACGTTGAAACGAAGCTTACCCCTAAAACTTAACCTCTAACGTTCCCAAATCCCGTGATTCGCATTACCTATTACTTCTATTTCGCCCATGATAACCCATTAGTGTTTCCGTAAACACAAATCATCAGTATTAAGTTGGCCAAACTTAATATCATGAGATATGCAACGGTAAACTAATAGCGTTAAACATCAGACAGTCATGCATATAAAACATAAACTCTTGTTATCAGAACAAGTTATAAAGCATGACAGACACTCAGAGTATGCAATGAAGCATAGTCAGTCCATTCCCAAGGCTCTAACAGGGACGAACTGCTCTGATACCATAATGTAACACCCTAACCTTTAGCACGTCATGATCGTACCAAAAGTAAGGAGTTACTAACCTGTTCTCTTTATTTACTATTTAATATTGAGCCTTTAGGTCGATATCGCGTTTCAGTTTATAAGAAAATACCAGAAAATTATTTGTAGTAATTACAATCACACAGTTATTAATAATAATAAGTGCTATACAAATGAATTCAATATAAAACTCAAATACAATACCTATCCCTCTAGATAAAATAAAACTTAAAGCAACAAGGGCGAGGGAACTCTAAAAAAAATAACAGGAATCACAAGTAAATCTACTAGTCGTCTGCATCTTCTAACTGAATCTTCGAACCTGTGTCACTGAAAGGGGTGGAAGATTTTGGGGTGAGAACAAACCACACGTTCTCAGTAGGGAATGGGAATGCCATAAAAGTAATGAATTTAATGCAAATAATTAACTTTACTCAAGAAAAATATATATAATTTGTATCAAACCCTTTGAAAATACTCTTGGTTCTACTTTAGATAATTAATTACCTTTTTTTTAATTTTTCAAACTAAAAACAAAGCCCAATTCTCAGTAACCTCAATACACCAACTAATAGCACAAGAAACAGATCAACACACAAACAAATTGCAATAAGACAAACAAGTCAAGCAGCACAATCACAGAGAAAATATAACAAGCAAACACAACCAAATATAAATGTGCAAACAACATTATGCATGTCTATTCCTAATGCAGGCCATGAGCTCATGTGTCGGTTGCCTACCCGCTCCCGACATTACCCGGGCACAAGTCCCAGATATGGCTTTCCAGATGCATACAGTGTGCTTATAAGTCGTACGGCCAGGCCGCATACAGTGTGACTTTAAGTCGTACGGTTAGGCCGCATACAGTGTGACTTTCCAAATCAATAAGCATACATCTGGAAAATAGTTCTCAGTGTGTGGGCGTCCCCACTTTACATTTGGCACTAAGACCCAAACAATGTCACATCTGCTCTCCTGTGGCAGACGCTTCATTAATTAATATATTCTTTAAATCCTTGTTCTCTGCTCTCCTGTGGCAGAGATTCTTTTTCTTAATAAATCGAGCTCAAATCTTTACTTAAAACAAAATCTCTCCTTAAAAGATTGGGTTTAAAACATTATATTTTCTTTAATAAATCAAACTTTAAAATAGAGTAAATCTTTTCTTAACAATATATTTTAAATAATTTAATTTTCCAAAACCAAATCTTTTAAAATAACTTTTCAAATAAAACCTCAGATTTTTATAAAATTTTGGCAGCACTTCCCCTAAAACTCGGGGTTAGCCACCCTTTTTCGGGTTCCAACTGAACCATTTTCAACCTCTTTTCAATCGAGAAATCAAATACATATTCATCAAATTCAGTCACAAACACAACTCAAACTCATCATTCAGTCATTTCAGACAATCATAAATTATTTACAAATACCCACTAGACTTCCATGGCATTCATAGTTTAAAAACAGTTAATTTCAAAAAAAAATCCCCTACCTCCGTATGAAATCAAAATCAACGAAAACTTCGGAGAAACTTTCTGACCGAGCTGCTGAAGAGGAAAGCTTCAGAAATCATCTGTGCCTCCTAGAACTCCAGTTGGCCGAACTCAAAGAAAAGATGAGCTACGTCACCGTTAACTTCCACCGATCAAAAATGACCCCAATAAGTAGAGGAGGAGGATGCGAACACTTTTACCGAATTAGATTTTTTATTGGAGTTACGGATCGCAAGAAATTAAAACCAAAAGCTCTCGGTTCCATGGAGCTTACGTCCCTCTCTCTCTATTCCTTTTCCAAGTGGTTCGGTAAAGAAGTAAAGGGAATGATGAATAATGGAATGAAAGGTGATCATGTGTCATTAGTGCTTTGCTTATATAAAGGAAACGTGGCATTGGTTTATATATATATACATGCATAAATTTCATTTTCTTTTCTTTTGTTCCTTCAGAAGGCTTCGGTCATAATAATAATAATAATAATAGTAATAATAATATTAGTAAATAATTTTTTTAAAAATTACATCTCAATATAATATATTAGTTTATAAATAGTTAATTATTTAATTTTAAAAAAATACGGGATCTTACATCCTATCTCACTTATAAAAATTTTCGTCCTCAAAAATTGATATAAATTGAAAAAGATTCATACTAACTTTCCTTTTAAACATGTCAAAGAAAAACAGAAAGATTTAACATGTTCAATTTTTTAAACGTGAGAGAAATCATATCTTATAAATGACAAGATATGGTCGGGAGTTATTCAAAACACATCTCAAGAAAGAAGTTCGAAACAAAGAATTTCACTATAAGCAATCAAGGAAGAGATGACTTCAAGCTACATTAGCACAAGTAAGGATTATACGTTGAAACGAAGCTTACCCCTAAAACTTAACCTCTAACGTTCCCAAATCCCGTGATTCGCATTACCTATTACTTCTATTTCGCCCATGATAACCCATTAGTGTTTCTGTAAACACAAATCATCAGTATTAAGTTGGCCAAACTTAATATCATGAGATATGCAACGGTAAACTAATAGGTTAATCATCAGACAGTCATGCATATAAAACATAAACTCTTGTTATCAGAACAAGTTATAAAGCATGACAGACACTCAGAGTATGCAATGAAGCATAGTCAGTCCATTTCCAAGGCTCTAACAGGGACGAACTGCTCTGATACCATAATGTTACACCCTAACCTTTAGCACGTCATGATCGTACCAAAAGTAAGGAGTTACTAACCTGTTCTCCTTATTTACTATTTAATATTGAGCCTTTAGGTCGATATCGTGTTTCAGTTTATAAGAAAATACCAGAAAATTATTTGTAGTAATTACAATCACACAATTATTAATAATAATAAGTGCTATACAAATGAATTCAATATAAAACTCAAATACAATACCTATCCCTCTAGATAAAATAAAACTTAAAGCAACAAGGGTGAGGGAACTCTAAAAAAAATAACAGGAATCACAAGTAAATCTACTAATCGTCTGCATCTTCTAACTGAATCTTCGAACCTGTGTCACTGAAAGGGGTGGAAGATTTTGGGGTGAGAACAAACCACACGTTCTCAATAGGGAATGGGAATGCCGTAAAAGTAATGAATTTAATGCAAATAATTAACTTTACTCAAGAAAAATATATATATTTTTTATCAAACCTTTGAAAATACTCTTGGTTCTACTTTAGATAATTAATTACCTTTTTTTTAATTTTTCGAACTAAAAACAAAGCCCAATTCTCAGTCACCTCAATACACCAACTAATAGCACAAGAAACAGATCAACACACAAACAAATTACAATAAGACAAACAAGTCAAGCAGCACAATCACAGAGAAAATATAACAAGCAAACACAACCAAATATAAATATGCAAACAACATGATGCATGTCTATTCCTAATGCAGGCCATGAGCTCATGTGTCGGTTGCCTACCCGCTCCCGACATTACCCGGGCACAAGTCCCAGATATGGCTTTCCAGACGCATACAGTGTGACTTTAAGTCGTACGGCCAGGCCGCATACAGTGTGACTTTCCAAATCAATAAGCGTACATCTGGAAAACAGTTCTCAGTGTGTGGGCGTCCCCACTTTACATTTGGCACTAAGGCCCAAACAATATCACATCTGCTCTCCTGTGGCAGACGCTTCATTAATTAATATATTATTTAAATCCTTGTTCTCTGCTCTCTTGTGGCAGAGATTCTTTTTCTTAATAAAATGAGCTCAAATCTTTACTTAAAACAAAATCTCTCCTTAAAAGATTGGGTTTAAAACATTATATTTTCCTTAATAAATCAAACTTTAAAATAGAGTAAATCTTTTCTTAACAATATATTTTAAATAATTTAATTTTCCAAAACCAAATCTTTTAAAATAACTTTTCAAATAAAACCTCAGATTTTTATAAAATTTTGGCAGCATTTCCCCTAAAACTCGGGGTTAGCCACCCTTTTTCGGGTTCCAACTGAACCATTTTCAACCGCTTTTCAATCGAGAAATCAAATATATATTCATCAAATTCAGTCACAAACACAACTCAAACTCATCATTCAGTCATTTCAGACAATCATAAATTATTTACAAATACCCACTAGATTTCCATGGCATTCATAGTTTAAAAACAGTTAATTTCAAAACAAAATCCCCTACCTCCGTATGAAATCAAAATCAACGAAAACTTTGGAGAAACTTTTTAACCGAGTTGCTGAAGAAAAAAGCTTCAGCCTCCTAGAACTCCAGTTGGCCGAACTCAAAGGAAAGAGGAGCTACGTCACCGTCAACTTCCACCGATCAAAAGTGACGCCAATACATAAAGGAGGAGGATGCGAACACTTTTACCGAATTAGATTTTTTATTGGAGTTACGGATCGCAAGAAATTAAAACCAAAAGCTCTCGGTTCCATGGAGCTTACGTCCCTCTCTCTCTATTCCTTTTCCAAGTGGTTCGGTGAAGAAGTAAAGGGAATGATGAATAATGGAATGAAAGGTGATCATGTGTCATTAGTGCTTTGCTTATATAAAGGAAACGTGGCGTTGGTTTATATATATATACATGCATAAATTTCATTTTCTTTTCTTTTGTTCCTTCAGAAGGCTTCGGTCATAATAATAATAATAATAATAATAATAGTAATAATAATATTAGTAAATAATTTTCTTAAAAATTACATCTCAATATAATATATTAGTTTATAAATAGTTAACTATTTAATTTTAAAAAAATACGGGATCTTACAAAAGCTACCAAGAGGAAGAGGTTGAAATTGAGGAAGTTTGCAAAGAGGTAGAAGAATTCAAAGAAGAGTACAAGGGAATGGAGCTTGCAAGACCTCTTCCAAAGCCATCACCATCCAATACAACATTTAAGTGTGTAAAATTTCTATCCTTAACCTTTACTTTTCCACTTGAATATGGACTATTGGAGACGGATGGTCAACTTAGAACTCTTTGTGGGATTAAGAGTAAGAAAAAGATGGTTAGTGGCAAGAGTTGTCAAGCAAGGTTCAATATGGCTGCATGCTCCAAATTGAAGTGCAAGAATTGGTGTAGAGCTCAATTGAATGGGTCTAGAAGGTTGTTTGGATGTCTCTGTGAGAATTCAGATTGCTTGCCACCCGGTGAGAATAATGGTGATCCACAAGAAGATGGGTGTAAAAGCAAGGTTTGGGACCCTGGAATTCATTCCCACAATCAACTCTCTTGGGGCCTTGTCACTTGCTTCAAATTGCTCGAAGGCGTTATGCGCCTAGTTCGGGATCCCGGTCGCCATTGGAATTACAAACATTGGTGGAGATTCCTGGATCAGTACAAGCACAAGCCATCATGACAAAGAGCTCACCACGTGTCCAACTTAAGGACTTTAACTAAAAGTGCTCGGTGGGAGACAACCCACCGTGGTATGATCGTTCATGTTTATTCTTAGTTATTTTTCGTAGTAGTAGTTTTCTTACTTATTTGATTTTTATTGAGTTCTTACTAATTTTCTGATCATGCAGCTATTTTAGACCAGGAACCGAAAAAAAAAAGAAAAAAAAGGAGCACCCGACGCGTACGCGTCAGATAAGTATGCATGAAAAATAAAAATGAACAGAGAGTTGTGCGGGAGTGGTGCCAAAATGATGCTTTTCGCACAAACAAGCCCACGTGTACGTGTACCCCACGCGTGCACGTCATTGGTGATTTTGGCACACCACACGTACGCATCACTGACGCGTACGCGTGACATGGAAAAATGGCGTAAATACATGTTTCGGTAGAGAGTTGTACGTGTGCGCGGCTGGCTTCGCACGAATCGCGCAAAACCCAGGGCATGCGGACGCGTGCCTGACACCCACGCGTCATTAAGGAAAATTCGCGACCCACGCGTACGCGTCGCCTTCGCCGCACAACTACACTTGTTCGCCGCACAGTTTTCACTTTTCTTTCTCTCTCTCGCAATCCTAATTCTCTCTTATTCTTTTATCTTTATATTCTTCTTTCCTCTCACTATTTATTTTTATTTTCAGTTCTTCTTTGTTTGAGGACAAGCAAAACCTTTAAGTTTGGTTTTAACGCTTCGCTTATGGGTTTTCTGGCACAAAAGGGAGGCGAATCATCTTCACTGAGGAGCACAACCTGAAGAATAAAGCGACCGCTAGGATAACTAAGGTGGTTGAGTTCCTTTCATTTTTTATTCCTCCCCTCTTTTTCTATGTTACGTTCCGGTTTTCTGCTATTTTGCTTTGTTTGTTGCATGATCCTTTATTAGTTAGAATCCTATGAGTAGTATAACTTTTTTCTTAATTGCTTTAATTCTGAAAAGATGTCTCATGTATTACTCACTGAGCTTGAATTCAAATAAAAAATACAGAAGTGATGTATTGCATGAGAAATTGAGTTAATTTTAAAAGTAGTCTTATTTACTTAAATGTGGTGGTATTTTCTGTAATTCTGAATGCATGACATGAACAGTGCATATTTTTTATAGTGAAGTTTATAAATGTTAAAATTGTTGGCTCTTTAAATAATGATGAAAAAAGAGAAATGTTATTGATAATATGAAAAATCATAAAATTAATTCTTGAAGCAAGAAAAAGCAGTGAAAAACACAAAGCTTGCAAAAAAAAGAAGAAAAAGAAAAAGAAAAAGCAAGAAAAAAAGCCAATAACCCTTTAAACTAAAAGGCAAAGTGTAAAAAGGATCCAAGGCTTTGAGCATTAATGGATAGGAGGGCCCAAAGGAATAAAATTCTGGCCTAAGCGGCTAAATCAAGCTGTCCCTAACCATGTGCTTGTGGCGTGAAGGTGTCAAGTGAAAAGCTTGAGACTGAGCGATTAAAGTCGTGATCCAAAGGAAAAAGAGTGTGCTTAAGAACTCTGGGCACCTCTAACTGGGAACTCTAGCAAAGCTGAGTCACAATCTGAAAAGGTTCACCCAGTTATGTGTCTGTGGCATTTATGTATCCTGTGGTAATACTGGAAAAACAAAATGCTTAGGGTCACGGCCAAGACTCATAAAGTAGCTGTGTTCAAGAATCAACATACTGAACTAGGAGAATCAATAACACTATCTGAATTCTGAGTTCCTATGGATTCCAATCATTATGAACTTCAAAGGATAAAGTGAAATGCCAAAACTATTCAGGATTGCAGTTGTAAACCCCACTATAAGAAGAGACATGAGCTTAATCGAACTCTCATTCTCATGCAAATTCACATCCTAAGCTTATATTAGTTTTGGTTGCTTGAGGACAAGCAACAGTTTAAGTTTGGTGTTGTGATGCGTGAGCATCTTTTCTATCTTTTCCTAGTGAATTTGCATCTAAATTGTTGAGTTTAATAAAGAATTAACTATCTTTTAGCCAATATGGATGCTACTTTGAGTCTTCTGCAATTTTGTTTATTTTAGGTAGCATTCGACTGGATTTGATGTAGTTTCTGCAGCTCAAGAATCAAAAGCGAGGAGTGATGCGTACGCGTGACTGACGCGTACGCGTGATTTGGAGATATCCATGGCGACGCGTGCGCATGACTGACGCGTACGTGTAATTTGAAGATTTGCTCAGCGACGCGTTCGCGTGACCAACGCGTCCGCGTGACTCGCAGAAAAGACCATCGACGCGTACGCATGACTGACGCGTACGCGTGACATGCGCCACGTGCAGAAAATGCAGAAACCGCTGAGGGGTGATTTCTGGGCCCCATTTTAGCACCCAAGTTAGGCGCAGATCCAGTGAAGCCAAGTGGTCTCCACGTTACAAGACGCGGAGTTGTTAGTCAATTCTGATTTAAATTCAAATTTGATTTTAAAATAGGAAAAGATATTATTTTAATTTTAAAAATTAGATTTTAAATTAATTAAGATTAGTTATAAATAGGGGAGACTTCTATTCTAAAGAGGTGGGTTCCGTAGGACATTCCATTAGGGGGATCCCATTAGGAAATTCTATACAAATTTACATTCCACATTCCATGAGCAACTAATCCTCCATTGTTAAGGTTAGGAACTCTGTCTATTTGTATGGATTGATTCATTTGATATTTCTAATTTAATTCATGTTTTGATTTATATTTCAATAATTATTTTCGTTCTTTATTTTATGAATTTGGGTGGAACGGAAATATGACCCTCTTTCTATTTGAGTTCTTGTAAAACTTGAAAAAGCTCTTTACTTGGACAACAGCTTGAAAACATATTATCCTGAATTTCTAATTGTTTGTATTTAACGGGATACGTGACATATAATTCTCTTATTTTTGGATAATTAGGATTCTTGTGACATATAAACTGGAATTTGATCATCACCTTTTAATTGGAATTAATTGACCAAGGAATTGGCAGTTAATGAATTTTAGAGGAGACTAGGAAGGTCTAAGGAATTAGGGTCTAGTCACGTATAGTTTGCCATGAATTAAATCTTGCATGATTAAAATAGTTAGTAAGAAAAATCAACCTGGAAAAATAGATAACTCTGAAGCCTTAACTTTTTTCTCAATATTTTATTCCCAACTTTATTATTTTTCCTTTTGATATTCTGAGTTCGAACTTAAACCTTTTGAATATCTCAAAACTCTTTTCTGCTTGCCTAACTAAGCCAATCAATCAATCATTGTTGCTTGATCCATCAATTCTCGTGGGATCGACCCTTACTAACGTAAGGTATTACTTGGTACGACCCGGTGCACTTGCCGGTTAGTTTGTGGGTTATAAAATACCGCACCAACTACTAGCAAAATAACATGTATTATATGTAACAGATCGCCGCGGTATACTTACATACATCTCGAGCTAAATCTTTTTGGATCAAGTTTTGCCCATCTCGGCAACCTTTACCCCGAAGAGAAGTTGGAGCGAGCTTCTCTTAGAAATTAAAGTCCCTACCGATTCGGCTAGCTCCCACCACGTTCTCAAAGCACGGTCATCCCACAGGGACACGCTGACGTAGGAGATTGCAAGTCCTGTTGTAGAAAAAAATAACAAAGCTTCTGATTTTTTGAAATACTGTCACCGCACCAAGAGAGTTGTCAGCTCTCAACGCCAAACACAACCCCATTATGTATTTGATAGAAGAAAATATTTAAATGTGTTTAGTTGCAGTGGATTTGAAACCAGTAGTTAATCAATCGCAAATTGAGTCTCTAATATTTAACATGCTCATAATTGAAGACATAGTACCCGATACCGATCTAGACACTTCATGAAGATTGGATCAGTAGTCGATTTGTCAGAAGGATTCAATCAAGACTAGATAGGAGCAAAATATTATGCTACTACATTAATATAGAGCAATGGGTTGCAACACTACTAAACGCAAAGAAATTCTACAATAGATAAGCTGCCCATGCTATGAAAATTCATGAATAGTTAGGAAATAGTTTCCAATCATTCAGCTTAATCCACTGTCCTATAGTTAGCAATTGTAGTTTATTACAAGATTTGATTGAGTATACCCAATTGAATCAAAACATCTAAATCAGGGAGCACTTAAAATATATGTGAATATATGTATAATAAAAGATAAATGATGATTTTGACATAACAAAAAATACTAAGTTAAAGTTATAAACCAATCCAGCTTAAATTCAAGAATATATATTCTTATGGAACCCGCACAAACAATCAATTCAAATGCCATCATGGTTGGGAGATTGTATTCAAAGTTATAGTTATCATACTAACTAATATCAGAGAAGACTAGATAAGAAAAAAAAAATGTAATTCTTAACAAAGACATAGTTACTTTTTATGTGTTTGTATGCCTAAACAGTCTTCTTCATTAATTAGGAATTATATCTAATAGCAAACTACCATGAAGTTTCCAGCTAGAATTATAAGCTTAAGATTTAACTACTAGCAAAATAACATATACTATATGTAACAGATCGCCGCAGTATACTTACATACATCTCAAGCCAAAATGTTTTTGGATCGAGTTCTACCTATCTCGACGACCTTTACCCTGAAGAGTAGATGGAGCGAACTTCCTTGGAAATTAAAGTCTCTACCCATTTGGATGGCTTCTACCACATTCTTAAAGTGCGGTCATCCCACAGGGACATGCTGACGCAGAAGATTGCCAGTCCTAATGCAGAAAAAAGTAACAAAACTTTTGATTTTCTGAAACACTGTCACTACACCAAGAGAGTTGTCAGCTCTCAACGCCAAACACAATCCCATTATGTATTTGATAGAAGAAATTATTTAAATGTATTCAGTTGTAGTGGATTTAAAATCAGCAGCTAATCAATCGAAAACTGTGTCTCTAATATTTAACATGCTTATAATTGAAGATGTAATATCCGATGCCGATCTAGACGTTTCATGAAGACTGGATCAGTAGTGGATTCAATGGAAGGATTCAATCATATTCCAGCAGCCATAGAAACCGTCATCTATAGATTAACTAGATCCAAAGAACTACGTGCCTCCGATGTTGACTGTGTGAAGCAAAAGTGAGTTAGGGCTTGTTTGGGTGAGTTTCTAAGAAAAGATTTTTTTTCGGGTTATCTTTTTTTAAAAGATCTTATGGAGAAGTAAAAATAATTTTATGTTTGGATTTCTCATGCAAAAAGATGTTTTTATCTATCAATTATGTTTGGGTATAACAATATAAAAGTACCTTTTTGTTTATTTATTACATAAAAAATATCTTTTCTAAAAAATAATCTTTTAAAAAAAGATATAAATTATAGCTTCTCAAAAAAGATGTTTTTTTATTTTTTTAGTACTTTTATTTTTACTACTAAAAATTTATTAAATACGCTAAAAAATAAAAAAAAAAAGATTTTTTTCATTAAAAAAAAATTTTTTTTTTAACAAAATAATGGCGCCCAAACAAATATTTAAATTATAATGCCGGGTAAATTAAACCAAGAAGTCAGAAGTAGGTGGTGCCGATACCCCTTCTTCCCTTGTTTTTGTTTTTGTGATGCCCATGTTTTTTTTTTTAGATTATTAGATTGATGTATCTGTCTAAAATATTTAGAAAAGAAGATTATTGTAGTTGGTAAGGGCGGGGTTGCAATAAATTTAAATTTAATGAATAGATAAGAATTTAAACAATTTGGTCTATGTGGAGTAGGTAACTATTTAATGAGACCACATAATTATAGGATAAATAACAGTTATATTTTTTTTTAATATAAATCATCTTTAACGGCTCCCCATTTTTATCTAATGTAATACTTAATAGTTATGTTATATAAATCCACCGAGCATAATCAAGTTTAAATTATCCCACGTTATATTTCGAATGGTCTAGTTGATTCTTTTCGAATATTTGATTAGTTAAATAAAATAATGATCTATACATGTAATTCATAATGATTTGATAAAAACATATATCTAATCGAATTGGGAAATAAAACTATTCTTAATGTGGGAACCATCTGATTAGGTAAAATTATTTTTTTTTATACTTTTTTACGTATTCAAATAAATACTATAAGATTTTGATTTTTTATATTTATTTTTATTGGAACCGTGATGGTGTTTAATTCATTTAAAAAATTTTACAAAACCAATTAAATCTAATTTAGTATTCACATGATTTTATAAATGATTTTTTAGTCTAAACAACATTTAATCAAATGCTTTTTTTATGTTGATATTTCGTTTAACACGGTATAAATTGTAAACGTATTTTTAATCCGCGTATTAAATAGTGTTAATGAAATTATATTTTATAACAAAATTACCCTACTTTAAAATTGTTAAGAGAATAATTAGAATAAAATTAGATCAATTAGTATCATTCGTATTTATATAGCGTATCTGTATATTAATTATAAGATCTTATGTTTTTATTACTTTGATCCTTCTAGCAGCTATATATACTCCTTGTACATTGTACTTTTCTTCAACCTGAATAATACACTCTTTCAGATTACTTTCTTGTTTCTAACATGGTATCAAGAGTATAAGTTTTTTTCCATGAAAATTGGTTTATAGCCCCCTTGTTTCTTCTCCTTCAACAGTCTTCTTTAGCCTCGTTTTTCGATTCTTTCCTGATAGTTTGGTTCGTCACAGCCATTCCCACCATGTTTGTCTCGTCATTGTGATTCCAATGCCTCTAGATTCGCCGTCATCCATCGTTGGATGCGCCGCCACAAGACGTTGCTGCGATCAGCATTCATCTCCTTCCAGATTCATTCTGCACTGTCAGATTGAGCTCCGCGATCAATGGTCCACCGCTCCTCCACGTGTCGTGTGCTCTTGTTCCGCACTAACCCGGCAACCCGCACTCAAACCCGACCCGGGCCACCGCTTGACCGGCATTTCAGTGCACCTCCCGATAGCCCGGGCCCGACCCAATCCGCCATCTAACCCGCTCTCCAGCTCACCTTGCCAGCGTGTCATCCGCTCCACTCAGATGCCGCCACGTGGCCTCCATACGCTGATGTGGCATTGACGTAGTGCTGACATGGCAGATAGTGGGACCCTCCCTAAGATATTTTTGGTGAGCTCTTTTCGATTCTGCACTCTGTTTTCTCATTTTCTGCTCTGAAATTACAATTTTCTCTCCTCTCTTTGATCTCTATCTACTATTATGGAAAAGTCAGATGCTTTTGCTGCCACAGACAGAAAGGGTAAATTCTGTCAAAATTATAACTATTCTGGGCACCTCTTCTCTGACTGTCCTTCTGTTGAATGTTGCAGATGCCACCAGAAAAGTCACATTAGCTACCATTGTTCACAGCTGTTCTGCCATTATTACAAGCTCTTGGGACATTTGATTACTGTCTGTCCAACTTCCCTACCACGTCCTGATCACCTCAAGCATGCTTGTCATCCCAACTTCTCCAAGAATGTGTCTGCTTCTACTGTTGCTGCTACTACTGAATCTACCACCTTTACTCCTCTCAACCCGTCTCCTATCTCTCTATCTGATATTGCATCTCTTATTCAGCATCTTCTCCCCCCTTTTGCTAATACCCCTGCTATTTTTTCGACTCCTCCAAGTAATTCTAAATGGTATTTTGACTCGGGTTGCTTTAATCACATGTCTCCACTGCGTAATCTTTTCTCGTCTCTGTCTATCACTACAAATGCCCTTCTGTCAATACTGCTAATGGTTCCCTCTTGCATGCAACACACAAGGGTTCTATCTCCCAGTCGACTCTCAATCTTCCTGATACTTATTATATTCCAAATTAAACTTTAATCTTATCCCTGTTGGTCAGCTTGTTGATCCGGGATTCGATGTCACTTTTTCCATTTCGGGACTAGACATAAAGTCAAAAGGCTGTTTGAACTCGAGAATTTTCATATTCCTCTTGTACCAAATCTCTGTGCTGCTTCTTCTCCATCTACCCTTCACTTGTGGTATCAACGTCTTGCCCACAACTCCTTAGGAAAATTGCGTCCTCTTGTGTCTCAGGGTATTTTGGGTCAGTTCTGAATGAATCTTTTGATTGCATTTCTTGTCAAACTGCCAAACAACCTGCTTTATCTTTTCACAACAATTCCTCTCTTGCTTGTCTCCTTTTGATCTCATCCACTTTGATGTTTGGGGCCTCGCTCCCGCTGCTTCTATAGGTGGAGCTCGATACTTTCTCGTTTTCATTGATGATTATTCACGTTTTACTTGGGTTTATTTGATGACTAGTCGCCATGAGTTACCTCAGAACTATATTAACTTTGCTACTATGATTAAAACTCAGTTTTCCAAGGTTATTAAGGTTTTTCGACGTGATAATGCTATGGAATACCGTGATTCCAAACTCTTAACCTTTCTTGTAGAACAGGGTACTTTATCTGAGTTTTCTTGTTCTGGTACGTCTCAACAAAATGGCCGAACTGAACACAAACACCGTCACATTCTTGACTCTGTCCGTGCAATGCTTCTTTCTTCTTCGTGTCCTGAGCGTACTTGGGGTGAAGCTGTTCTTACTATTGTTATTGTTATCAATAGACTCCCTTCTTCTGTTCTTGGTAACGTTACTCCCTTTGAGTGTCTTTATCATACCTCCCCAGATTATAGTTCTCTTCGAGTTTTTGGTTGTGTCTGTTTTGTTCTTCTTCAGCCTCATGAACATAGTAAACTTGAACCTCGGGCTCGTATGTGTTGTTTCCTTGGTTATGGCACTGAACACAAGGGTTATCATTGTTGGGATCCTCTCTCTAAACGTATTCGTATATCTCGTATATCTCGTCATGTTGTCTTTTGGGAGCATCACATGTTTTCTCGGTTCTCCTCCTTTGAGTCCATTCCTCCTACTCAGTCACCATTTTTCACCAACCCCAATGTTGATCTTTTTTCTAGTGATGATTCTACAGGTTCTATCTCGAGTCACCCTCCACAGCTTCCTGTTCTTCCGCCTTCTCCATCTCCCGGTGATTCCAGACCGGACAACGATCCTGCTCCTACCGTCACACCTCCTCCTCTCACTCATTCTTCTAGGGTAAGAAATTCACCTCCTCATCTTCTTGATTATCATTGTTTTTCTACTATTCTTCATCAACATGAACCTAAGTTATTCCGAAAAGCTTTCACAAATCCACATTGGTTGATCCTCCTTCCAATAAGGAAATTGTAGAAAGCAGATGGGTATACAAGATCAAGACCTGTTTTGATGGTTCTATTGACCGTTATAAGGCACGGTTGGTTGCTCAGGGTTGTACGTAAGAGTATGGTATTGACTATGAAGAGACTTTTGCTCCTATTGCTTGTCTCACATCTGTTCGAGCTCTTCTTGCCATTGCTGCGGTCAAAAATTGGTCTCTCAGTTAGATGGACGTGAAGAATACATTTCTTAATAGAGATTCGAAAAAGAAGGTCTATATGAAACCCTCTCAGGGTTATCCTTCTCCTCCTAGCAAAGTTTGTCTACTTCGCAAGACACTCTATGGACTTAACCAAGCTCCTCGTAAATGGTTTGACAAGTTATGCACTACCATATACAATTTTGGATTCACTTGCAGCCCTCATGAGAATGCTCTCTTCATTCATAAAAGCAAACGTGGATTTATTCTTCTATTTTTGTATGTTGATGACATGATCATTACTGGAGATGATGTTGATGGTATCTCTGATCTCAAGGCATCCCTTCAACGTACTTTTAAGATGAAAGATCTTGGTTCTCTTAGCTATTTTCTTGGTCTAGAAGTCATATCCACCGATGATGGCATCTATCTCTCTCAAGCTAAATATGCTTTAGATCTTCTTGCTCGAGCCAGAATTACAGATAGTCGCACTGAGTCTAATCCTTTTGAGCCTAATGTTCGTTTTACTCCTATGGATGGCACTGTTTTGGATAATCCTACTCTTTATCGACAACTAGTTGGAGTTCTCGTCTACTTAACTGTCACCCGACCGGACATCACCTATCCGGTTCATGTTCTTAGCCAGTTCTTGTTGGCTCCTCGTACTACTCACTATGCGGCAATTCTTCGCATTCTTTGCTACGTCAAAGACACCCTATTCCATGGCTTTTATGTTTCTGCCCATTCATCTTTATCTCTTCAGGCGTACTCAGATGTTGATTGGGCTGGTGATCCGACTGATCGTCGTTCCACTACTGGTTATCGTTTGTTTCTTGGCGACTCTCTCATTTCCTGGCGAGCTAAGAAGCAAATATTCACTGCTCGATCAAGCATAGAAGCTGAATACCGTGTTCTCACTGACACCACTGCTGAAGTTATCTCAATTCGTTGGCTTCTCGAAGACTTGGGTGCTCCTCAGTCATCCCCAACTGATATTTTTTGTGACAACTGCAGTGCTATTTAGATTGCCCATAATGATGTGTTTCACGAACGCACCAAACACATTGAGAATGATTGTCACTTTGTTCGGCAACGTATCCTTATTAATGCTGTTCGTCTCATCGCTGTTGGCACACTGGACCAGACTGCTGATATCTTCACGAAGACTCATCATTTGACTCGTTTCCGGACTCCGTTATCCAAACTCAAGATAGTATCCTTAGCTCCCACTTGAGTTTGAGGGGGGATGTTAAGAGAATAATTAGAATCAAATTAGATCAATTAGTATCATTTGTATTTATATAGCGTATCTGTATATTAATTGTAGGATTCTACACTTTTATTACTTTGATCCTTCTAGCAACTATATATACCCCTTGTACATTATACTTTTCCTCAACCTGAATAATACACTCTTTCAGATTACTCTCTTGTTTCTAACAAAAATAATACACAATTTGTTAAAGTACATAATAGTTTTAATTTTTTAGAAAATAAATATCTGCTTAAAAATATTTAGTTATGACTCAAAATGATAACATCTATTATTCAAGTTATACTTAAAAATTATAATGCAATATTCATATACGCGTTTAATTATTTATTGTTTTAATTTGTTAAAGTGTACTCTAAAAATTACCATTTAAAAAAATATCATTAAAACATATAAGTTAATTGTAACCAATGTTAATTTCATTCACCATTTTTGTGCAATTGAATAAATGGTAATATAATAAAAGAAGGTTAACTATTCAATGTGTGTAAAATGCAAAGAACTCTACTATATATGTATAAGCTTCTTTGCACATACATTAAAAAGCAAAAGAATAAAAGTAGATGTATGAAACAAGTAAATGTTTATGAGGAATTGACTATAAATTAATATTATTTAGTGAACGGAAGATCTAAATTTTTTTATTTTCGTTACAACTTAATGATCAATAATCTATAGAATAGTGGAATTAATTCTTTGAAGCTAATGACATGTATTATTAGTTTAAAGTTAGACAACAAATGTACAACAAAATAATAGATTAAACTTCTTACACATAATATATGTGCATATAGGTATATTTAGATTAATTTCTTAAGAATAAATAAAAACAGTTTTACATAAAAAATAAGAATTTTAAAAATCATAATTTAATAAAGATACATTTAAAAGATAATAAATAAAGATAATAAAATTTTGGGATAATGGAATCTGATTTTTGGGTTAGGCTTGATTTAAGGATGATTTTTTAATTTTGGGACCTGCATGACTCATGGATTGTATTGTAGTTACGTTTTTTTTTTATTTTTGCTATTGTTTATTTATCTATAACTATTTATAATAGAACCTAATATATTTTTTAATATTAATATAACATATTCATGTTTATACAATGAAAAACCCAATATATCTAATAATAATTTTATGTATAAAAACATAAATTTATATTTTATAATTGAGATGCGGCATAGACAATTATAAATAATTATTTCACGTTATAATTACAATTCTTTAATCGAATATTGCCAAATATTTGATAAGTATTTAATTTAGTTAACTACGTTTCATAAAAATCTGTCTCACTTCATCTAATTGGGCATAAAAATATATACTTAATTCGGAGAATATATTTTACTCATGTACGATTATTTTTTATTTATTTTACTTATTTAACTAGACATGATAACTTTTATTCTTTTATATATATTTCATTAAAATCATTATGGTGTCTAATTCTCTTCAAAAAAAAAAAAAAAAAAACGTAAATGAAACGTTATACAACAGGCACATATATAGTATTGTAAATGGTTTTTTAGTCTAAGCAATTTTTAATCAAATGCCTTTTTATGTAGATTTTTTTTAACAAGGCACGAATCGTAAAAGTGATTCTAACGTGGTATTAAGGAGTGCTAATAAAAATTGTTTTAAAGGTTACCATTTAAAAATAATTATTAACCGAATTATATATCAATATATAAAAAAAATTAATCACTTAATTTTTTTGTATATTATAATCGTGCAAGTCGTTTCAATTAAAATATGTTTATCTCTTTTTTGAATAAACTTTAGATAAATACCTTTAAAAATATTAAGCACATCAACCACGAGTAACGGACACTATATACAATAGGGTCTATTAATATAAAAAAGTACCACTACGTTATTTTTGTCTGTGTGACTAAAATGTAAAATTTTTTTATTTCAGTTTTTAATTATTTGGTCTATATAAATAGGAATAAAACAGTCCTATATACTGTACAAATAAATCTTATATACTATAAATAAATACCTTTTAATTTCAGTTTTCACATAGACTTTAGATAAATACTTATAAAAATATTTATTATGGTCTATATAAGCGGAAATAAAAAAAGTTGTATAAACTGTACAAATAATTATTATATTTAAAATTTTTTAAAATTAAAAAAAAAAATTAGTATTCACATATAAATATTAATAAATTTTTATAATAAATCAATATTTGACCCGAACATAGTCCCAGTATTCTACTAGTTTTAGAAAAAAAAAAAAGAGAGAAGGAATGTTGGGGTGTGAGGGAGGAGAATGCCGTGAAAAACAAATGAAGGCAGTAAAAAAGATGTCATTACATGGTATAATAGCTTGAGTTTGACTCCATAGATACTTTCATGTTACCATGTGATTTGAGCGCACTTTTGTGAGAATAAATTAAATAAATAAGATTAAAAGAAGAAAAGGGATTAAAAGTAGGTAATTTTTTTAGAAAAATACTATTATAGATAAATAAGCAATAAAAATATGAGATAATGATAGATAAAATGTGTTGAGTCCTTCATTGATGTTACAAGAGGATAAATAAATTTTTTAGATGGATAAAACTAAAGTAGAATTTGGTGTCATGTATTCTACAAGTTCTCTTGTTTTAAGGTTATAAATAAAATGAAGAGTAATGAGGAGAATTAGAAGAAAGCAAGTAAAAAAAATAGTCTCAAAAGATCTCAGAAAATTTTGATGAGAGAAGTAGAATGAAGTTTTTTTATAATTTCATGTTCTCAACTTGGTAATAAGTTATTTTAAAGAGTTTACTCTTTTTTTTTTTTTCAAAATTAGTCACTAAGTAAGATAATTATCAAAAGGTGATTTTGATTTTTCTCTCACTTTTTAAATTTTTTAGCCAAAAATAAGTAAAGAAAGGAAGTTGATTTCAACAAATTAAGTTAAATGATATTTTTTATACTTCAAATCCAATTGTTTCACTACGACTAATTTAATTTTCATTTAAAGAGAAACTTAACTCTTTAAAATATTTTTTTTAGGTTTCATCTTTTTAGTCCAATACTTATAGAAAAAATATTACCTTTTTTTTACTATGTTTGAACCATGATACTTGGTAAGATTCCTTCTATTCTTTTTTTTTTACTTTTTTTTTGCTTTATTTTTTTTATTTTTTTTCTCTTGTTGTCACATGTGTATCTTTTTTTTTTCTCTTTGTTTATATGATTCTTGGTCCTCTCAGTTTCTAATATTGAATTTTTTGATATTTTTTTGTATCTTTTAGTTTTTGTTGCTACCTTTTTAATATTTTTAGTACTCTTTTAATTTTGACAGTTAAAATCTTGATAATGTTAGTACTTTTTAATTTTTTACTGTTAGAATCTTGATAATGTTAGTACTCTTCAATTTTGTAATTAGAGTTTTGGTATTTTTATTGTTGAGATTCATGAATTTTTATTACTCACCCTGTTTTTATTATTTTTTAGATTTTTATTTTTCTGTTGTCATGCCTCGTTTAAAACTTACTGCTAAAGTCGTAAATAAAAATCCAGTTGAGGATTCTGCTGATAATTCAAACACTAATTCTTCAGTAGATGGTATGCACAATACTTTTTAAAGAGTATGCTATTGGATTCTCTGAATCTATACCTTAAACTTAGGTTAATTCATTAGATAATAGGGATATATTCGTAGATCCTCTTCATTAGTAAGAATTGATAAAACGTTAAGCCTACCTTGAATCTTTCTAACTATAGAATTTTAAGTAATTTCATTGAAAAACCTTCAGCTAAAATATCAGGGATTTTTATGAACATCGTTCAAGTCTAAAGCGGCTACCTATATTAATAAACTTTGGTATAATTGGTATTTGCAGTATTATTCTAGGAGGTAGGGACTTTTTGAGAAGGTTGGAATTTGTTGGTTTGGCTAACTATATGCACCTCAACAGGTTAGTTATTCTTCATGCTTTGAAATTGTAATTTTTTGTTTTTTATTTTCTTGTTGTACATTAAAGAAAGAATAAACGTATGAGGTGTGTTTTTTTGGCAAATTTGAGTGTATAACGAAGTGGATATGATATAAGCTTGTTTGGCAGTGGATGTAACACCCTAACTACCAAAGCTCACGCTTCCGGCTGCGCAACTCTGATAGCTCGGACATTACGATGACACTTATACTATTTAATACTAAAATATAAGCCTGTTTAAAACTTTAAACCGCAATACCGCTCCCAAAAATTCTTTTGCTAGACAACGTACATCCATACATACCATACAACTTACAGAAACTCATAAAGAGTACATCCATATATATATACATACATATACATAAATAATATTACAAACATTACCCAATACAATTCCTATCCCTCTTACAGAATAAATCAAGATAAAGGCGAGGGTACAAAAATAATCTAAAACAATACAGAGCATCTCAACAACAAATAAATAAACCATTCGTAACTTCTGCGCCCATATCCTGAAAGGGGAAAAATGTAGGGGGTGAGAACATCATCCTCGAAAGGGTTCTCAGTAGAGGGTTTTTGGGAATTACTGTAATAGGATACATGAAGATAAACCGTACCAGTGATTAATAACCGTCTTATGCCTCTTTTCAAAAACAACAGTTTACAATAAAAGTAAAGTCAGAAATCTTTTCTGAAAGAGGAGCCGTTCAATTTTCAAAAACATCAAATGCCTTTCAAAAAGGTTTATCTATACTGAACCAAAATAGCCTTTCATAGTTTTCCAAACCAGAAACATAAAACCAGAATCAACCATCGGCCCATCTCAATTCAACCACGGCCCTAGGCCCAAACAGTCCAATCCAACAACCAATCACCTCAAACCAACAGAGTTCCAGATGCAAACACAAGTAGGAAGATGCAAACACAAACAAACAGTTATTGCAAGTAGAACAATTAGTAGTTAATCACATAGGCAAACCAAGTACAATATGCATACCCAAACAATGTCACATAGATGCATATGATGCATGCCTGTCCCTAGTGGCTAATGATATCATCTGTCGGTTACCAAGCCAACCCGACGTGTCCGGTAGCTAACCCGGACACAGTCTCTCTGTTGCGCATTATTATCATTAGAGGGTATCTGCGCCCTGTCGCCATTAGAGGGTATATGCACCCTGTCGCCATTAGAGGGTATCTGCGCCCTGTCGCCATTAGAGGGTATCGGTGCCCTGTCACCCTTACAACCAGAGAGAAAACACAAGCATACTCGCTTACAACTTTCATCTCAGCCATTCGGCTTAAATTCACAAATCATTCAATTGCATACATGCATTTATATTCAATCATGGATCACCATCCATCCCAGCCATCCGGCTCACGGTTCAATCCAGAACCAACCAATATTCATAATTATACACAGTCATTCTGGCCCATAACAAAAACATTACTTCCATCATCCAACATCATCAAATTCATAAAACCGGCATTTAAGCCATAACTCACTTTTCTCAAGCCATTTCACTTTGAAATCATATTTTAACTCTTCTCGACCTTGGCTTTAAAGATCTCATTTCTCAAATCATCTCAGACTCATAAGCCAAATTTACTCAAAGTGAGTTCTCTTTTAAAACAAAGCCACTCTCGGCATTCTCTTTCCAAAACTTCCAAAACCACGGCAAGTTAAGGATTTATTTCAAAGTATTCAAAATCACCCATCCAATAATGGGATTTTATAATAAAAGCTTCTCGACAAAGTCCCAAGTCTTTAGGGAAGGTCAAACTATATCAATTCCTTAAAATTCATTGAGACTCTTAAAATCATGGATTCTCGGCTCAAGTAAATAAAGCTGAATTTATTATGAAACCGAACCATACAAAATCACAAGTTCCAACCCGGTCCAAAAATCAACTCATTTAAAACAGAACCGGTTCATTTGAATCAAACCACTTTCAGGTTTCTTTTTGGAACCCATTTTTCTAACTCTTCTAGAATGCCTCAAGCTTAATTACTCAATCAAAAATCTGGTTTCTTTTAAAACCACTAAAAGCTCCCTTTTATATTGAAATCAATATTAGAGCACCATTTTTCCCTTCAGTGATTCAAATGGTAAAAATAGTTCATTTCTAAATAAGCCGAACTCAAGGTATAAGGTTCATTAAATAAATTAAGCTTGAAAGCATAAATATCCTCTTAATAAATCAAATAATACAATTTCTTAAATCCAACCCTTTCTAAATAACTTTTCAAACAAGATTAGGATTTTGTAGAAATTTCGGCAGCACCTCCCCTAAAACTTGGACTTTTGCCACCCGGTTCGGGTCCCAACTAAACCGTTTCTCATTCCTTTTCAACAGCTCAAAACCAGAATCAATTTAAAGCAAGCTAAATCAACAATCGCCTCAGTGGCGTATCTCAAGAATACCATTTCAAAATCAACTCAATATCAATCGATATAACTCATTTTCCAAAGCTTTAAAGAAACGGTTCAATAACAAATCATTTGTCCTAAACCAGATCAATTAAAATAAACCAGGCTGAATTCAAAAGTGCATTCGACTTTTCACATCATTGAAATAATTGACTCAATTCAAACCAATCCTCAACGGTTTAAACTCAGATTTCAAATCTTTAAAGAATCAACTTCAAACATTACAATTCACAAAGCCGCACAACAATTCAGCCAAACCAACATCCATAATCATTCGAGTCAATCAAATAATACATAAGGCAGATACAATCACCAAATACACAATATCTCACATCAGTATCCATATGTAATAATTCCAATACATAAAACATAGTTTTTGAAAAGCGCCCCTACCTCAAAACGCAAATCCATAACCCAAACGCCTCATAGAGTCCTTTCCGCCTCAGCCCAAATTGATGGCAACCAAGACCTCAGCTCCCAGTCACGTTCGCAACACTATTCGCAACATATAATAATCAGGACTCGACCCCACGCTACTAAAATTCACATTCATTAACCAAACACAACGAAATACTAACGCGAGGCTTTCCGAAACATACTTACTTACCGAAACGAAGAAGGAACGGCTGAACCGAACAGCGGCGGTCTCTGAATCGGTTCGGCGGCAGCCCGGCAGCCACCTCAAGCAACAGCGGCCACCGGACTCCGGCGTTGGTAATGATAGAGTTTTCCAGCGACGGCAGAAGTAGCCAGAGGCTCTGGCGGTGGTCCCGGAAGTCACAGAACCACTCTCGGCGGTCAGTATCACAGAGACGCAACTCCCTCGTCTGGCAGTGGCACCTGCGGTGGCCTGAACACTCTTCTGGCTGTAGTTTAGCTTGCCATCACCCGCAGCGGCGAGCTCAGGTGGTGACGGACACAACCCTCCTCCTCCTTACTCGTTCTGATCTCTCTTTCTCTCCAGTGGCAACAAGGGAAATGGCGGATCCTTCACAATGGCGGCGGCAAGCTCGCGGCGACGCTGGCGACGAGCAGACCGGCGACTGGGCGGCGCGACCCTTTCCCCCATCGCGACCTTCTCCCTCGCCTCAAATCAGCTCTGCGACGGCGGCGCGGGTGGATTAGGTGCGGCAGTTCCAACGGAGACGAGTTCCTCCGGCTCGTGCAGCAGCGTCGTTGGGAGAAGCAGCAGCGACAGTGCGGTCTCAGGGGGATGGCGACGCCTCCGTCCGCGGACCCTCCCTCTCCATCACATCTCTCTTCAGCTGGCGGCGATGAAGACGATCGGCATAGTGTTGGGCTCGGCGGCTGCGTCGCTCTCCTCACCTCCCCCGCCAGCGAACTCTTTCCTTCTTCTCCCTCTATTTCGTTTTCTTTCTCCCCTTGGGTCTCACTGTATGCGTGTGTTGTTGTTGTTGTTGCTGCGCAGCATAGGCAGTAAGGAAAGAGGTTGGGCTGCGCAGCATGGAGGGAGAATGGAAGGGAATAGGTTTAGCAAAATTAGGGTTAGGGGCATTATGGTAATTTCACATAAAATTGGGAATAATATAGTAATTGAAACCCAAATTAAATCCAACACTATTTGTACATAGAAAATACTATTTGCTCATCAATTTCACAAATTATTTTCAATAAAATGCCGAAATCCAAAAATTAGAAATAATATACTTAATTTCTTCATTTTCCAAAATAGCAGTAATAATAGTTAAAATATTATTTATCTAATCCAAATCATATAAAATCCTTATTATTTCATAACTATCAACCTTATACTTTGAATATAGAAAATAATCCAATAATTATAAAATTGGATAATAATCATAACTTATCTCAAATCCAATAAATCAAAACTTGCCTTAATTATCCTTAATAAAATAATCTCTGAAATTAAGGCTATAAATAACTATATGATTTGAGACTTGATCATAAAAAAACTTTTCAAAGATTCTGGATCTTACATTCTACCCACCTTATAAAAATTTTCGCTCTCGAAAATTGATATAAAACGAAAGAAGTTTCATAACTGTTCACCCTTGAACACATTTAAGGAATAAACAAAAATATCTTAAAATATAAACATATATACGGTTTTCAAATACTTGGATGGTCGTATGCATAAAGATACAAAGGTAGGAGTGTGATTGCAAAGCAAACGTTACAAGATAGACTCAATACACAAGGTCATATGATCTCAAGGCTTTAGAAACATTTGAGGTGCCAAAATAGGGTGCAAATCAAGATAGGCGTTCACAAAGCAAAGTGGAAATTAGTGTGGTAAAAGGCTGCAAAGCATGTTGGTATTTAAACAGCGGTATAATGTTCGCTGACAAAACTTGTTCCCACTTCAGAACTTCAATTTCTCAACTCCACCAATCATTTTACAACCTCATAGCCAATCATAAGCCTAACAACCGCAAACCCGTTCGCAAGGAACAAAACATCCACAATTTATAACGTTGCACACCTACCGATTCAACTTCTGTATACACGTATCACGTCTTAAAGAACTAACACGTCGCGCTACTACGTCTACAAGTCGCACGTGATACCAAACCAATTCTCGAGTCTACTCAGAAGGATACAAGGTTCTATCAAGGAGAAACAATGTCAAGGATAATGCTCATAGATTTGAGAGAATGTATCCAATTCTCAGATAAACAAAGACGCTCAAGCAATGAAGTTTGCTAGGAATAAATCAATTGACAACTTCGAATATAACCCTCGTATCACAGAAATTCAATAGGACCAATAAGTAGAAGGTCAGCACATTAGTTTGAAACAATTTCAAGTTGAGTCGAAGAAGTGTGAGGTCTGCAGAAGAGAAGATTTCAAACCCAAGACAAAGCTCACAGAACTTAAGAGCATGATTAAAAATACTTCCAAATACATTGTTCATAAAAGAATCGAAAACTTGCAGAAAATCACTTCGCAGTTTAGAAGAAAATCAAATAATAAACATTCTCCAAGAGAGTAACAAAAGCATAAATGTGGCTTTGCTCTAAATCAATTTCACGTTGAAGTAGATTATGTAGAGTTTTAAAACAAAATACACACAAGTTTGGCTAAGAGCCAAAATATTTCCTCAAATATTTTAGAAAGATAATTAGATGCACAACTTAACCAAAAACAGTTCATAAAAACTCGGAAGTAATCAAATGCTTGTTCATAATTCTCAAAATTTCATATTCAAACAAGCGTGTATAACATTTATAGCAAGTACAAAAGAGGAAGTTAAATTTTTTTTTTTTAGAAAAGAAACTTCGAAGTAAAAATTTGTTTACAATTTGGTAAAGGAAATAAGTGGTGCGTTACAAACGAATCGGTTTCCACTAAACAAGGAAACTTTTCAAAACCTCATTTAAAATAGCGCATGCCAACTTTAAGAACAATTTCGTCAAAATCGAATAATGGTTTCACTCTCAATCAAGTAACAGGGAATAGATTCAGCTTAGAATTTCTTCAAAGAGAATTCAAAACTTCTTTAAAAATTCAAAACAACACTCCAAAAGTATAGTTGAAATCACCATTTCAAAAGGATATTCAAGGATATTAGGATGTACTTGAAAAGGAGTCAAGCCATACAAGAAAGGATCTTAAACCAAAGTAGTTCAAACAAGATTCACTAGGCATGCAAAAGAATACAAAAGTCATAAGGAAAAGACAACTCAATCATTAGTAATTTCTCAAGGATAAATCTCTAACTAAAAACTCTTGTAGAGAAAATGAGAGAATAAACAATGCACTAATTTGAAACAAATCAAACTGACTCACATACGGATGAGATTCACAAGAAAGGACAAACCAAGATTAATGAAAATTTTACAAGATGTAAAAGATTAGTTAAAAACAGAATCACGTAGGACATTCATAGAGGTGAAAAGCTTAAGAAGAAACGAGTTCGTTCATAAGAAGAAAGCTATGAGTCCAACATTTTCAAAAGAACAACAATGGCATAAACCCTATAGCATGCTGAATAAAACTCAATTCAAATGAATTAAGTAAAGTTTATCAAACGAAACTCAACGGGGATAAAAATGAAAAATTCTTTCTTTTCAAAATTTTGAAAAATATCCAAATACATAATCAAATGAAAATGCGCATTGGAACTATAGTAAAATTACTAGAAAGTCAAATTGTAATTTTAAAGTAAATGCAGTTCCGTAAACCAGTAAAAGTACAGGCGGCGAGGTATTAGAAATAAATAGTTGTCAAACTGTGTAAGAAATCTTCAAAGTTTCATATATAGATAAGTATACATCTATTCAACAGCAATTTTCATAAAAGTCTCAAAACTGGCGGTAATCACTGTCAAATAAGAGAAAAACCGAATCAACAATTTCTCTAAGAATGGACTCGAAATCCCAGAGTTAAAAATGCACAGCGCATTAGGACAAGTTCAAAGCCATATCGAAGAATATATGAATCAAGAAGAATTCAAACAGAGGAAGATAGATGCAACAAGGATTCCAAACAAGCATATGCACTTAAGATCAATCAAGAATGCATATGAATAGAAGAATAGAGTTGAAAAAGCAAACTACTTTTCAAGAGGAGTAGCAAATGAGAACTTCAAGTTAGGACATGAAAGAACAGGTCAACTCGAGCAAAATGCAAGACACACAACTGAATAGCCTCGAGAAATAGTTTCTAACGTTCCCAAAACCCGCAATTCGCTTTACTCAAAACTCGTATATCATCTATGATAACCCATTAGTGCTTTCATATACATATTTCACTAGTATTAAGCCGGCCAAACTTAATACCAAGAATCATGCAATGCGAGACTAACAGCGTTAATCAATAGACCGTCATGTGCATAAAGCTCTAATTCTCGTCATTCGACAAGACCTAATACATGACAAACGCTCAGAGTATGCAACTGAAGCATAGTTGCTCCATTCCTCAGGCTCTACAGGAAAGAGTGCTCTGATACCATAATGTAACACCCTAACTACCAAAGCTCACGCTTCCGGCTGCGCAACTCTGATAGCTCGGACATTACGACGACACTTATACTATTTAATACTAAAATATAAGCCTGTTTAAAACTTTAAACCGCAATACCGCTCCCAAAAATCCTTTTGCTAGACAACGTACATCCATACATACCATACAACTTACAAAAACTCATAAAGAGTACATCCATATATATATACATACATATACATAAATAATATTACAAAGATTACCCAATACAATTCCTATCCCTCTTACAGAATAAATCAAGATAAAGGCGAGGGTACAAAAATAATCTAAAACAATACAGAGCATCTCAATAACAAATAAATAAACCCTTCGTAACTTCTGCGCCCATATCCTGAAAGGGGAAAAATGTAGGGGGTGAGAACATCATCCTCGAAAGGGTTCTCAGTAGAGGGTTTTTGGGAATTACTGTAATAGGATACATGAAGATAAACCGTACCAGTGATTAATAACCGTCTTATGCCTCTTTTCAAAAACAACAGTTTACAATAAAAGTAAAGTCAGAAATCTTTTCTGAAAGAGGAGCCGTTCAATTTTCAAAAACATCAAATGCCTTTCAAAAAGGTTTATCTATACTGAACCAAAATAGCCTTTCATAGTTTTCCAAACCAGAAACATAAAACCGGAATCAACCATCAGCCCATCTCAATTCAACCACGGCCTTAGGCCCAAACAGTCCAATCCAACAACCAATCACCTCAAACCAACAGAGTTCCAGATGCAAACACAAGTAGGAAGATGCAAACACAAACAAACAGTTATTGCAAGAAGAACAATTAGCAGTTAATCACATAGGCAAACCAAGTACAATATGCATACCCAAACAATGTCACATAGATGCATATGATGCATGCCTGTCCCTAGTGGCTAATGATATCATCTGTCGGTTACCAAGCCAACCCGACGTGCCCGGTAGCTAACCCGGACACAGTCTCTCTGTTGCGCATTATTATCATTAGAGGGTATCTGCGCCCTGTCGCCATTAGAGGGTATATGCGCCCTGTCGCCATTAGAGGGTATCTGCGCCTTGTCGCCATTAGAGGGTATCGGTGCCCTGTCACCCTTACAACCAGAGAGAAAACACAAGCATACTCGCTTACAACTTTCATCTCAGCCATTCGGCTTAAATTCACAAATCATTCAATTGCATACATGCATTTATATTCAATCATGGATCACCATCCATCCCAGCCATCCGGCTCACGGTTCAATCCAGAACCAACCAATATTCATAATCATACACAGCCATTCTGGCCCATAACAAAAATATTACTTCCATCATTCAACATCATCAAATTCATAAAACCGGCATTTAAGCCATAACTCACTTTTCTCAAGCCATTTCACTTTGAAATCATATTTTAACTCTTCTCGACCTTGGCTTTAAAGATCTCATTTCTCAAATCATCTCAGACTCATAAGCCAAATTTACTCAAAGTGAGTTCTCTTTTAAAACAAAGCCACTCTCGGCATTCTCTTTCCAAAACTTCCAAAACCACGGCATGTTAAGGATTTATTTCAAAGTATTCAAAATCACCCATCCAATAATGGGATTTTATAATAAAAGCTTCTCGGCAAAGTCCCAAGTCTTTAGGGAAGGTCAAACTATATCAATTCCTTAAAATTCATTGAGACTCTTAAAATCATGGATTCTCGGCTCAAGTAAATAAAGCTGAATTTATTATGAAACCGAACCATACAAAATCACAAGTTCCAACCCGGTCCAAAAATCAACTCATTTAAAACAGAACCGGTTCATTTGAATCAAACCACTTTCAGGTTTCTTTTTGGAACCCATTTTTCTAACTCTTCTAGAATGCCTCAAGCTTAATTACTCAATCAAAAATCTGGTTTCTTTTAAAACCACTAAAAGCTCCCTTTTATATTGAAATCAATATTAGAGCACCATTTTTCCCTTCAGTGATTCAAATGGTAAAAATAGTTCATTTCTAAATAAGCCGAACTCAAGGTATAAGGTTCATTAAATAAATTAAGCTTGAAAGCATAAATATCCTCTTAATAAATCAAATAATACAATTTCTCAAATCCAACCCTTTCTAAATAACTTTTCAAACAAGATTAGGATTTTGTAGAAATTTCGGCAGCACCTCCCCTAAAACTTGGGCTTTTGCCACCCGGTTCGGGTCCCAACTAAACCGTTTCTCATTCCTTTTCAACAGCTCAAAACCAGAATCAATTTAAAGCAAGCTAAATCAACAATCGCCTCAGTGGCGTATCTCAAGAATACCATTTCAAAATCAACTCAATATCAATCGATATAACTCATTTTCCAAAGCTTTAAAGAAACGGTTCAATATCAAATCATTTGTCCAAAACCAGATCAATTAAAATAAACCAGGCTGAATTCAAAAGTGCATTCGACTTTTCACATCATTGAAATAATTGACTCAATTCAAACAAATCCTCAACGGTTTAAACTCAGATTTCAAATCTTTAAAGAATCAACTTCAAACATTACAATTCACAAAGCCGCACAACAATTCAGCCAAACCAACATCCATAATCATTCGAGTCAATCAAATAATACATAAGGCAGATACAATCACCAAATACACAATATCTCACATCAGTATCCATATGTAATAATTCCAATACATAAAACATAGTTTTTGAAAAGCGCCCCTACCTCAAAACGCAAATCCATAACCCAAACGCCTCATAGAGTCCTTTCCGCCTCAGCCCAAATTGATGGCAACCAAGACCTCAGCTCCCAGTCACGTTCGCAACACTATTCGCAACATATAATAATCAGGACTCGACCCCACGCTACTAAAATTCACATTCATTAACCAAACACAACGAAATACTAACGCGAGGCTTTCCGAAACATACTTACTTACCGAAACGAAGAAGGAACGGCTGAACCGAACAGCGGCGGTCTCTGAATCGGTTCGGCGGCAGCCCGGCAGCCACCTCAAGCGACAGCGGCCACCGGACTCCGGCGTTGGTAATGATAGAGTTTTCCAGCGACGGCAGAAGTAGCCAGAGGCTCTGGCGGTGGTCCTGGAAGTCACAGAACCACTCTCGGCGGTCAGTATCACAGAGACGCAACTCCCTCGTCTGGCAGTGGCACCTGCGGTGGCCTGAACACTCTTCTGGCTGTAGTTTAGCTTGCCATCACCCGCAGCGGTGAGCTCAGGTGGTGACGGACACAACCCTCCTCCTCCTTACTCGTTCTGATATCTCTTTCTCTCCAGTGGCAACAAGGGAAATGGCGGATCCTTCACAATGGCGGCGGTAAGCTCGCGGCGACGCTGGTGACGAGCAGACCAGCGACTGGGCGGCGCGACCCTTTCCCCCATCGCGACCTTCTCCCTCGCCTCAAATCGGCTCTGCGACGGCGGCGCGGGTGGATTAGGTGCGGCAGTTCCAACGGAGACGAGTTCCTCCGGCTCGTGCAGCAGCGTCGTTGGGAGAAGCAGCGGCGACAGTGCGGCCTCAGGGGGATGGTGACGCCTCCGTCCGCAGACCCTCCCTCTCCGTCACATCTCTCTTCAGCTGGCGGCGATGAAGACGATCAGCATAGTGTTGGGCTCGGCGACTGCGTCGCTCTCCTCACCTCCCCCGCCAGCGAACTCTTTCCTTCTTCTCCCTCTATTTCGTTTTCTTTCTCCCCTTGGGTCTCACTGTATGCGTGTGTTGTTGTTGTTGTTGCTGCGCAGCATAGGCAGTAAGGAAAGAGGTTGGGCTGCGCAGCATGGAGGGAGAATGGAAGGGAATAGGTTTAGCAAAATTAGGGTTAGGGGCATTATGGTAATTTCACATAAAATTGGGAATAATATAGTAATTGAAACCCAAATTAAATCCAACACTATTTGTACATAGAAAATACTATTTGCTCATCAATTTCACAAATTATTTTCAATAAAATGCCCAAATCCAAAAATTAGAAATAATATACTTAATTTCTTCATTTTCCAAAATAGTAGTAATAATAGTTAAAATATTATTTATCTAATCCAAATCATATAAAATCCTTATTATTTCATAACTATCAACCTTATACTTTGAATATAGAAAATAATCCAATAATTATAAAATTGGATAATAATCATAACTTATCTCAAATCCAATAAATCAAAACTTGCCTTAATTATCCTTAATAAAATAATCTCTGAAATTAAGGCTATAAATAACTATATGATTTGAGACTTGATCATAAAAATACTTTTCAAAGATTCTGGATCTTACAGTGGATGCTCTCAAACTCACACCTTCTTAACTTCTTCAAGGGTGAGTTTTCAACCACTTTGGATGATTTTTGGTTCTTCTTCAACTTTCAATGTTTAATAGTGTAGATCTCGTCCTTTTTTACCTGGATTCTTGCTTAATCTAGCCGGGCATCTTCAAGAAAGTTTAAATGATGTTGACTATTATGTAGAAGAGTTATCCAAGAGTAGATATATTGAGAACCCCTCTTCCAAAAATAAGCAACTAGATACTCGTTACGGGTCTTCAAAGAACAAATCATAAAAAGTAGGACTTTGAGAAGAAGAAAATCACTATTTACTCCAATTAGTCTTGCTATTTTGTTTGATGACTTTATCCACGGTGAATTTATTTTTACTCCTGTTGTTTTTCCTATTATTCCTTTATATCTTAGAGAAGCTGTTTTTGTGGCATACTAGTTAAGTAAATATATATTTTCAGAATTAATTGATGAATGTACGAGTCATGCAGTATTTTTCTTTTAACTTACTTGATTCTCTTATCAATTGATGAATGTATGAGTCATGGAGTATTTTTCTTTTGACTTGATTGCTCAAAGAGAACGTCTTGCACTTATTTCTCTCAATTTTGACCGTTTGTATTCAAGACTTTTGACTTGATTAGTTTTTGTCAAACTGAGATCTTGATTTAGCGGCTCTTTCCAAAAGACGTGAATATAAATAAAAAATATCTCCCGGATAAGTTTTGTGACCTAGCGGTCTTCTTATTAGAAGAGATATGTGGCAATAAGCCTGGACTTTTTTGGAGGGATCGTCATAAATAATTAAAGTGTAGCGTTCGCAGTACATAAAAAATTCAGCCAGAACTTCTCCCGCAAACGGAGCGAGATATTGTAATGTAGCTAGAGAATTCGCAGTTTTAGCTACTATAATAGTGTATTCCATTGCTCCCCTTTCTTGTAAAGTGGTCACCACTTGAGCCACAGAGGATTTTTTTGACCAATAGCTACATAAACACATATTACATTTTGTCCTTGTTGAATGAAAATCGTATCTGTAGCTACTACTGTCTTACCTATTTGACTGTCCCCAATAATTATTTCTCGCTGACCACGCCTTATGGGGATCATTGAATCAATAGCAATAAGTCCTGTTTGAAGAGGCTCGTATACGGAACGACTCAAAATAATGTCAGGAGCTTAAGATTCGATTAATCAAGATTCGAAAGATGAAATTTCTCCTCGACCACCAATTGCTTTAGCCCTTCATTTATAACACGACGCAAATAAGCCTCAATTACTGGTATTTGAGCAATTTTTCTATTGCTTTTATCGAGCTTTCCTCTTGTATCATCAAACCATCACCCATTAATACAACACCAACATTATTTGATTCCAAATTTAAAGCAATTTCTTTGGTACCCTCCTCAAATTCCACTAATTCCCCTGCCATTACTTCATCAAAACCATAAATACGAGCAATACCGTCACTTACTTGAAGTACAGTACCAGTATTTATAATCTTTACTTCAATATTATATTGTTCAATACGTTCGTGGATAATTTTACTAATTTTATCTTCACGAATGGTTACCATGGGTCTTAATTTAATTCAAGAAGAGAAAAATGATGCATGTACTCTAAATTTACTAAAGAAGAAGGACTAATGCGTTATTTTATATCTTTCATTTTTCCAGATATACTAATATTAACACTAATGGTACGTAAATATAACTCGTTGTTCAAGCAACTATTCAGCGTTCCCAGAGTTCCTAGTAAGGCTTGTTGGAAAATCCGTTGTCGGACTTGATTAATCGTTCTTTGTTGTTCAAAATGAATAGTTTCATTTTTGTAATTTTCTAATTGTTCCAAAGACGTATAAATTGACTTAATTAAATTCAATTTTTTTCTCGTTCTATTTCAGAATAACCATTCACTCGAAATTAATCTGCTTCCGTTTCATGTTTTCTTAAATGGGCCCGGACTTTTTCTAGTTGTTCAAGAGCTCCTTCCAGTAGTGCTTCTGAATTTCGAATAGTCTTCAATATTCTCTATTTTCTATCATCTAATAAATCACTTAATGAAAGTAGATTCTCTTTCCATTCATTTGAAAACGTCTATGATTTCTTCTCAAACCAAACATAAATCTTTCAATCCATTTGGCTCTCACACTCAATTACTTATAGGACAATTCTTCCTATCTTTTTTAATTAGTCTATCCTCATTTTTATTTGTATTCAAATATTTATTTGAAAGATATTGAAATTCATAACTAACACAAGACCGAAATTTTTGGAAGACTCTTCCGACAAACAAATATTTGTTAGCAAAGTTTTTTTTCCTTCAAATTTCAAGAATTTTTATTATTTTATACGTAGATTATCGATTTCGCATCGTATAAATTGTATAAAAAAAAAGACAAGTTGAAAAAAAATTTCACTTTTTGCCCATTTTTTCGAATTGTTTGTCGTAAAGGAAATTCGAGCTATCTTATCGACATAAGTGTTTTAAATCGAAAAAGATTCCAACTATCTTTTTTTCAAAGCATTTTTTTATATTAACATGGTGGTAGAAAGAATACTATACTACGTCTAGATTTGAAACTGCCTATGCCTAGCTATGTTTTAACCATGGTAATGTTCCAAAATTGTTAGTTCATAGAGAATCAAAGTGGATTTAACAATCAATCACAAAATGCTATGGTTCTTAAATTTTTTTTCTTAGTTTATTAAAACTAGAATTTTTTTTCAAAATTAATTGGTGGGATCATGCAGTTTTTCATATTTATATATATATTAAAAAAAGGTGGAGTTGGTTCGAACCAACCTATTCTTGAAATAAACAACTCGCACATGCTCCCTTTCCAAAAAAAATTAATACACCGAGCACTACACTTAGATTTAATGAATTTATTACTAAAATATCGGTATTAAACCCGAAACTTCCAGCGAATGGCCAGTAACTCAAACAAAAGAAAGAATCGGTTATATTTTTCATATGATCTCATCTCCTATTCTATTATGGATAGACTAATTTTCTTTCTATGATTCCGAATTTTTTTATTTAAATTTTTTTAATAATATTTATATATTAGTGGTCGATCAAATGGATTACAAAATTTCCCATAAAAATCATATTTTCAGCTATTTTTTTTTCAATTGCAAAATTTCTAGTTGTTTTATTTTAATAAATAAATACTTTCTGAAAAAGATTTTCCAACAATAATAAAAAGGGTGGCATTGTACTAAAGAGGGAAGGAATAAGGCAAGCAGTATGTTAATTTATCAACTTTACCTTAAAAGAGTCTTTCTCCTACGCTGTATTCTTGGACAAACGAAAAAAGAATTTTTTAGGTGAAATCAAAATAATATAATTCTAAAAAAGAAGAGCAGCAAATCAAGTATACGTAAAAAGAGATATATATTTTTATTTTTCTATTTTTTTTAGAGTTAAACAAAGGAATCCACAAATAAAAGTACTAATGTAACAACCAGCCCATAAATTGTTAACGCTTCCATAAATGCTAGACTAAGAAATAAAGTACCCCTTATATTTTTCTCTGCCTCTGGTTGTCGCGCAATTTCTTCTACTTCTTGCCTTGCAGCAGTGCCTTGACCAACCCTAAGTCCAATAGAAGCAAGTCCTACAATGAACTGATGAGCGGATAATTTATACGCTTTTTGGCATTGTTTTTAGGTAGTTTTTAGTGAGTTCAAGCTACTTTTAGGGATGTTTTCACTAGTTTTTATGTTAAATTCACATTTCTAGACTTTACTATGAGTTTGTGTGTTTTTCTGTGATTTCAGGTAATTTCTGGCTGAAATTGAGGGATTTGAGCAAAACTCTGAAAAAGGCTGACAAAAGGACTGCTGATGCTGTTGGATTCTGACCTCCCTGCACTCGAAGTGGATTTTCTGGAGCTACAGAACTCCAATTGGCGCGCTCTCAACGGCGTTGGAAAGTAGACATCTAGGGCTTTCCAGCAATATATAATAGTCCATACTTTGTTCAGAAATTGACGACATAACTTGGCGTTGAACGCCAAGTACATGCTGCTGTCTGGAGTTAAACGCCAGAAAAACGTCATGATCCGGAGTTGAACGCCCAAAACACGTCATAACTCGGAGTTCAACTCCAAGAGAAGCCTCAGCTCGTGGATTGATCAAGCTCAGCCCAAACATACACCAAGTGGGCCCCGGAAGTGGATTTATGCATCAATTACTTACTCATGTAAACCCTAGGAGCTAGTTTATTATAAATAGGATGATTTATCAATGTATTAGACATCTTTGGTCTCAGTTTTGTTTTATTCTTCATCCTAAGAGACTATTGATCACGTTTTAGGGGGCTGGCCATTCGGCCATGCCTGAACCTTTTGCTTATGTATTTTCAACGGTGGAGTTTCTGCACACCATAGATTAAGGGTGTGGAGCTCTGCTGTACCTCAAGTATTAATGCAATTCTATCTTCTTTTATTCAAATGCTATCTTAGTTTTATTCCAAGATATTCATTCGTACCCAAGAACATGATGAAGGTGATGAGTAAATAACCCTCATTATCATTCTCACTGATGATCGCGCGTGATTGACAACCACTTCCGTTCTACATGCAACAGAGCTTGAATGTGTATCTCTTAGATTCCCAAACAGAATCTTCGTGGTATAAGCTAGATAGATGGCGGCATTTATGAGGATCCGGAAAGTCTCACCTTGTCTGTGGTATTCCGAGTAGGATCCTGGGAATCCGGAAAGTCTAACCTTGTCTGTGGTATTCCGAGTAGGATTCCGGTAATGAATGACTGTGACGTGCTTCAAACTTGCAAGTGCTGGGCGTTAGTGACAGACGCAAAAGGATCAAGGAATTCTATTCCAGTAGGCGCGGGAACCAACCAGTGATTAGCCGTACTGTGACAGAGTGCGTGAGCATTAGTTTTCACTGCGAGGATGGGATGTAGCCATCAACCATGGGTGATGCCTCCAGACGATTAGCCGTGTGATTGACAACCGCATAGGATTATTTTCCCGAGAGGATTGAAAGTAGCCACCGCTGATGGTGAACCCCTATACAAAGCTTGCCATGGAAATGAGTAAGAAGGATTGAGTAGAAGCAGTAGAAGAGCAGGCGTCCGTGAGCCATACAGCATCTCCATGAACTTATCTGAAATTCCCACCAATGAAACTGCATAAGTCTTCTATCCCTTTTATTATTCCTTTTTATTTATTATTTATTCCAATAATCACAATTACCCTTTAATCTGCCTAACTGAGATTTGCAAGGTGACCATAGCTTGCTTCATACCAACAATCTCTGTGGATTCGACCCTTACTCACGTAAGGTTTATTACTTGGACGACCCAGTACACTTGCTGGTTAGTTGAACGGAGTTGTGAATTCAACAAGAGCCACAATTAGAACATTGATCACAAATGATACAAGCATGATCACAATTTCGTCCACCAAGTTTTTGGCGCCGTTGCCGGGGATTGTTCGAGTATGGACAACTGACGGTTCATTTTGTTGCTCAGATTAGGTAATTTTCTTTTCAAAAATCTTTTTCAAAATTTTTCTTTTTATTTTTCGTTTTTCAAAACTATATTTTTCGAAAAAAATTAATAAAAATCCAAAAAAAAATTAGAAAATCATAAAAATAAAAAATATTTTGTGTTTCTTGTTTGAGTCTTGAGTCAATTTTTAAGTTTGGTGTCAATTGCATGCTTTTTAAAATTTTTCTTGCATTTTTCGAAAATCTCATGCATTCATAGTGTTCTTCATGATCTTCAAGTTGTTCTTGACAAGTCTTCTTGTTTGATCTTGATGATTTCTTGTTTTGTATTGTTTGTTGTTTTTCATGTGCATTTTTGCATTCATATTTTCCAAGCATTAAAAATTTCTAAGTTTGGCGTCTTGCATATTTTCTTTGCATCAAAAATTTTTCAAAATCATGTTCTTGATGTTCATCATGATCTTCAAAGTGTTCTTGGTGTTCATCTTGACATTCATAGCATTCTTGCATGCATTCATTGTTTTGATCCAAAAATTTCATGCATTGAGTATTTTTGTTGTTTTTCTCTTTCATAATTAAAAATTCAAAAATAAAAAAATATCTTTTCCTAATTTTCCTCCAAATTTTCGAAATTTTGGGTTGACTTGGTCAAAAATTTTCAAAATTAGTTGTTTCTTACAAGTCAAGTCAAAATTTCAAATTTTAAAAATCTTATCTTTTCAAAATCTTTTTCAAAAATCATATCTTTTTCATTTTTTTCTATTTTTCGAAAATTTCAAAAATCTTTTTCAAAATATTTTCAAAATCTTTTTCTTATCTTTATATGTAATTTTCGAAAATTCACTGATAATTAATGTGATTGGTTAAAAAATTTGAAGTTTGTTACTTTCTTGTTAAGAAAGGTTCAATCTTTAAGTTCTGGAATCTTATCTTGTAGTTTCTTGTTAGTGAAGTAAGTAATTTCAAAAAAATTTTGAATTAAATCTTTTTATCTTTTACTTGATCTTTTTCAAAAATTTTATCTTTTTCAAAATTTGATTTCAAAATATCTTATCTAACTTCTTATCTTCTTATCTTTTACAATTTTGATTTCAAATCTTTTTCAATCAACTAACTAACTTTTTGTTTGTTTCTTATCTTTTTCAAAACCACCTAACTACTTTTCCCTCTTCTATTTTCGAAAATATCTCTCCCTTTTTTTCAAAAATTCTTTTTAATTAATTAATTGTTTCATGTTTTAATTTTAATTACAATTTATCTCTAATTTTCGAAAATCACTAACTCTTTTTCAAAATTATTTTCGAATTCTCCCTCCTCTTTTCTTCTTCTATTTAATTATTTAATTACTAACACTTTTCTTCACCTCTCTTCATCTAAAATCCGAACCTCCTTCTTCATTCTTCTACCCCTTCTTTTTCTACTAACATAAAGGAATCTCTATACTGTGACATAGAGGATTCCTCTTTTCTTTTCTTGTTTTCTTCTCCTTCATATGAGCAGGAACAGGGATAAAGGCACTCTTGTTGAAATTGATCCAGAACCTGAAAGGACTCTGAAGAGAAAATTAAGAGAAGCTAAATTAAATTATTCTAAAGGTAACCTTTCAGAAACATTAGAACAAGAGAAGGAGATGGCCGAAAATAATAATGATAATGCAAGGAGAATGCTTGGTGACTTCACAAAGCCAACGTCCAAGTTTGATGGAAGAAGCATCTCCATTCCTGCCATTGGAGCCAATAACTTTGAGCTGAAACCTCAGCTAGTTGCTTTAATGCAACAAAACTGCAAGTTTTATGGACTTCCATCTGAAGATCCTTATCAGTTTTTAACTGAATTCTTGCAGATCTGTGAGACTGTAAAGACGAATGGAGTTGATCCTGAAGTCTACAGACTCATGCTTTTTCCTTTTGCTGTAAGAGACAGAGCTAGAGTATGGTTGGATTCACAACCCAAGGATAGCCTGGACTCATGGGATAAGCTTGTCACTGCATTCTTGGATAAATTCTTTCCTCCTCAAAAGCTGAGCAAGCTGAGAGTGGATGTTCAAACCTTCAAACAAAAAGATGGTGAATCCCTCTATGAAGCTTGGGAAAGATACAAGCAGCTGACCAAAAGGTGTCCATCTGACATGTTTTCAGAATGGACCATATTAGATATATTCTATTATGGTCTCTCTGAATTTTCGAAAATGTCATTGGACCACTCTGCAGGTGGATCTATTCACCTGAAGAAAACACCTGGAGAGGCTCAAGAGCTCATTGACATGGTTGCAAACAACCAGTTCATGTATACTTCTGAGAGGAATTCCGTAAACAATGGGGTACCTCAGAAGAAAGGAGTTCTTGAAATTGATGCTCTGAATGCCATATTGGCTCAGAACAAAGTGTTGACTCAACAGGTCAACATGATCTCTCAAAATCTGAATGGATTGCAACATGCATCCAACAGTACTAGAGAGGCAGCTTCTGAAGAAGCTTATGATCCTGAAAACCCTGCCATGGCAGAGGTTAATTACTTAGGTGAACCTTATGGAAACACCTATAACTCATCATGGAGAAATCATCCAAATTTCTCCTGGAAGGATCAACAAAAACCTCAACAAGGTTTTAACAATGGTGGACGCAATAGGCTGAACAATAGTAAGCCATATCCATCATCTTCTCAGCAACAGACAGAGAACTCTGAACAAAACAATTCTAATTTAGCCAATATAGTCTCTGATCTGTCAAAGGCCACTTTCAGTTTCATGAATGAAACCAGATCCTCCATTAGAAATTTGGAGGCACAAGTAGGCCAGCTGAGTAAGGAAGTCATTGAAACTCCTCCCAGTATTCTCCCAAGCAATACAGAAGAGAATCCAAAAGGAGAGTGCAAGGCCATTGACATAGTCAATATGGCCGAATGCACAAGGGAGGAGGAGGACGAAAATCCTAGTGAGGAAGACCTCCTGGGACGTTCCTCAAGCAAGAAGGAGTTTCCTATTAAGGATCCTGAGGAATCTGAGGCTCATCTAGAGACCATAGAGATTCCATTTAATCTCCTTCTGCCATTCATGAGCTCTGAAGAATATTCATCCTCTGAAGAGAATGAAGATGTGACTGGAGAGCAAGTTGCTCAATACTTAGGAGCTATCATGAAACTGAATGCCAAGCTGTTTGGTAATGAGACTTGGGAAAGTGAACCTCCCTTGCTCATTAGTGAACTAGATACTTGGATTCAGAGAACTCTACCTCAAAAGAAACAAGATCCTGGCAAGTTCTTAATACCCTGTACCATAGGCACCATGATCTTTGAAAAAGCTCTATGTGATCTGGGGTCAGGGATAAATCTTATGCCACTCTCTGTAATGGAGAAGCTGGGACTCATTGAGGTACAACCTGCCTTGTTCTCATTACAATTGGCAGATAAGTCCATAAGACAAGCTTATGGAATAGTGGAGGACGTGCTAGTAAGGGTTGAAGGCCTTTACATCCCTACTGATTTCATAATCCTAGACACTAGGAAGGAAGATGATGAATGCATCATCCTAGGAAGACCTTTCCTAGCCACAGCAGGAGCTGTGATAGATGTCAACAGAGGTGAGTTAGTCCTTCAATTGAATGGGGACTACCTTGTGTTTAAGGCATATGGCCATCCCTCTGTGACAGAAGATAGTAAGCATGAAGAGCTTCTCTCAGTTCAAGGTCAAGAAGAACCCACAAAGTCAAACTCTAAGTTTGGTGTTGTGAGGCCACAACCAAACTCTAAGTTTGGTGTTCAAACCCCATATCCAAACTCTAAGTTTGGTGTTGGGACTACACACTAAATTGACCTGATCACCATGTGGCTCCATGAGAGCCACTGTCAAGCTATTGACATTAAAGAAGCGCTTGTTGGGAGACAACCCAATTTTATTTATCTAATTTTATTTTATTTTGTTTCCTTGTTATTTTTGTGTTTTATTAGGTACATGATCATGAGGAGTCACGAAAAAAATAAAAAAAATTAAAAACAGAGTCAAAAACAGAAGAAAAAAAATTTTTTACCCTGGAGGTAGCGCAGACTGGCGTTCAATGCCAGTAAGGTGCATCTGGCTGGCGTTCAACGCCAGAACAGAGCACCATTCTGGCGCTGAACGCCCAAAACAAGCAACAACCTGGCGTTAAACGCCAGGATGGTGCACAGAGAGGACAAACTGGCGCTGAACGCCAGAAACAAGCATGAAACTGGCGTTCAACGCCAGAAACATGCATTACATGGGCGTTGAACGCCCAGAACATGCACCAATGGGCGTTTGAACGCCAGAATGATGCATGAAGGCATTTTACATGCCTATCTAGTGCAGGGATGGAGTTCCTTGACACCTCAGGATCTGTGGACCCCACAGGATCACCTCAGGATCTGTGGACCCCACAGGATCCCCACTTAACATATTCCCACCTTACCTCCTAATCCTAGTTTTTGTGATGACTATTCCCCATGTCACAATTCCCAACATTCTTCACCACCTACATCTATCCACTCTTCCCCACACACCCCACCTACCTTTACAATTCAACTTCTCTTTCCCACCCAATCCCACCCATATAGCCGAATCCATCTCCTCTCACTCACCTCCATTTTCTTCTTCTTCTTCTTCTTCTTCTTCTCTTCTTTCTTCTCTTGCTCGAGGGCGAGCAATATTTTAAGTTTGGTGTGGTAAAAGCATAGCTTTTTTGCTTTTCCATTACCATTAAGGGCACCTAAGGCCAGAGAAACCTCAAAGGGAAGACAAAAGCTTCCACCTCTGAGTCATGGGAGATGGAAAGACTCATATAAACTGGAATAGCTCAGTTGGGTAGAACATGTGGCTGCAAATCAAGAGATCCCTGAGATACCTCAGGGGATAAGTTATCCTCCACAAAAATATTGGAAGCAACTAAGGGGAGGAACACAAAAATTACTAGGAATCATTTAACAGAAGCAAGGAAGAGACATAGAGGAGCTCAAAGAGCACCATTGGTTCTTCAAAAAGGCGCCACCCTCACTCAGGTGAATTCATTCCTTGATTCTTTATTTCTTTCTGTTTTCGGTTTTTAATTATTGTGTTTATCTATGTTTTGTGTCTTTTATTTCATGATCATTAGTGTGTAACCATGCCTTAAAGCTATGAATAAATTCCATTAATCCTTCACCTCTCTTAAAAGAAAAAATGTTTTAATTCAAAAGAACAAGAAGTACATAAATTTCGAAATTATTACTGAATTTAATTTAATTATATTGATGTGGTGACAATACTTTTTGTTTTCTGAATGAATGATTGAACAGTGCATATGTCTTTTGATATTGTTGTTTATGAGTGTTAAAATTGTTGGTTCTTGAAAGAATGATGAACAAAGAGAAATGTTATTGATGATCTGAAAAATCATGAAATTGATTCTTGAAGCAAGAAAAAGCAGTGAAAAAGAAAGCTTGTGAAAAAAAAAAAATTTAGCGGAAAAAAAAAGAAGGAGCAATAGAAAAAGCCAATAGCCCTTAAAACCAAAAGGCAAGGGTAAAAAGGATCCAAGGCTTTGAGCATCAATGGATAGGAGGGCCCAAGGAAATAAAATCCAGGCCTAAGCGGCTAAATCAAGCTGTCCCTAACCATGTGCTTGTGTCATGAAGGTCCAAGTAAAAAGCTTGAGACTAAGTGGTTAAAGTCGTGATCCAAGGCAAAAGAGTGTGCTTAAGAGCTCTGGACACCACTAACTGGGGACTTTAGCAAAGCTAAGTCACAATCTGAAAAGGTTCACCCAGTTATGTGTCTGTGGCATTTATGTATCCGGTGGTAATACGGGAAAACAAAGTGCTTAGGGCCACGGCCAAGACTCATTAGTATCTGTGTTCAAGAATCAACATGCTTAACTAGGAAAGTCAATAACACTATCCGAAATTCTAAGTTCCTAGAGAAGCCAATCATTCTAAACTTCAAAGGAAAAAGTGAGATGCCAAAACTGTTCAGAAGCAAAAAGCTACAAGTCCCGCTCATCTAATTATAATTAATATTCATTGATATTCTGGAATTTATAGTATATTCTCTTCTTTTTATCCTATTTGATTTTCAGTTGCTTGGGGACAAGCAACAATTTAAGTTTGGTGTTGTGATGAGCGGATAATTTATACGCTTTTTGGCATTGTTTTTAGGTAGTTTTTAGTGAGTTCAAGCTACTTTTAGGGATGTTTTCACTAGTTTTTATGTTAAATTCACATTTCTGGACTTTATTACGAGTTTGTGTGTTTTTCTGTAATTTCAGGTAATTTCTGGCTGAAATTGAGGGATTTGAGCAAAACTCTGAAAAAGGCTGACAAAAGGACTGCTGATGCTGTTGGATTCTGACCTCCCTGCACTCGAAGTGGATTTTCTGGAGCTACAGAACTCCAATTGGCGCGCTCTCAACGGCTTTGGAAAGTAGACATCCAGGGCTTTCCAGCAATATATAATAGTCCATACTTTGTTCGGAAATTGACGACGTAACTTGGCGTTGAACGCCAAGTACATGCTGCTGTCTGAAGTTAAACGCCAGAAAAACGTCATGATCCGGAGTTGAACGCCCAAAACACGTCATAACTCGGAGTTCAACTCCAAGAGAAGCCTCAGCTCGTGGATTGATCAAGCTCAGCCCAAACATACACCAAGTGGGCCCCGAAAGTGGATTTATGCATCAATTACTTACTCATGTAAACCCTAGGAGCTAGTTTATTATAAATAGGATGATTTATCAATGTATTAGACATCTTTGGTCTCAGTTTTGTTTTATTCTTCATCCTAAGAGACTATTGATCACGTTTTAGGGGGCTGGCCATTCGGCCATGCCTGAACCTTTTGCTTATGTATTTTCAACGGTGGAGTTTCTGCACACCATAGATTAAGGGTGTGGAGCTCTGCTGTACCTCAAGTATTAATGCAATTCTATCTTCTTTTATTCAAATGCTATCTTAGTTTTATTCCAAGATATTCATTCGTACCCAAGAACATGATGAAGGTGATGAGTAAATAACCCTCATTATCATTCTCACTGATGATCGCGCGTGATTGACAACCACTTCCGTTCTACATGCAACAGAGCTTGAATGTGTATCTCTTAGATTCCCAAACAGAATCTTCGTGGTATAAGCTAGATAGATGGCGGCATTTATGAGGATCCGGAAAGTCTCACCTTGTCTGTGGTATTCCGAGTAGGATCCTGGGAATCCGGAAAGTCTAACCTTGTCTGTGGTATTCCGAGTAGGATTCCGGTAATGAATGACTGTGACGTGCTTCAAACTTGCAAGTGCTGGGCGTTAGTGACAGACGCAAAAGGATCAAGGGATTCTATTCCAGTAGGCGCGGGAACCAACCAGTGATTAGCCGTACTGTGACAGAGTGCGTGAGCATTAGTTTTCACTGCGAGGATGGGATGTAGCCATCAACCATGGGTGATGCCTCCAGACGATTAGCCGTGTGATTGACAACCGCATAGGATTATTTTCCCGAGAGGATTGAAAGTAGCCACCGCTGATGGTGAACCCCTATACAAAGCTTGCCATGGAAAGGAGTAAGAAGGATTGAGTAGAAGCAGTAGAAGAGCAGGCGTCCGTGAGCCATACAGCATCTCCATGAACTTATCTGAAATTCCCACCAATGAAACTGCATAAGTCTTCTATCCCTTTTATTATTCCTTTTTATTTATTATTTATTCCAATAATCACAATTACCCTTTAATCTGCCTAACTGAGATTTGCAAGGTGACCATAGCTTGCTTCATACCAACAATCTCTGTGGATTCGACCCTTACTCACGTAAGGTTTATTACTTGGACGACCCAGTACACTTGCTGGTTAGTTGAACGGAGTTGTGAATTCAACAAGAGCCACAATTAGAACATTGATCACAAATGATACAAGCATGATCACAATTTCGTCCACCATGAACCCAGCAGCAACAACGGAAGCAGCAGCAATCAGTAGATTTATGATAAATTCCTCTCATCTAAAGAGGAAAAATGGTTAATGATACAAGCAACTAATTTTGACTTGAACTTTTTAATTAATAATAAAGATTTATTCAGCCAAAATAATTGAGAAAAAAATGAAAAAAAAGAAAGAATATTTATTGAACTGTTGGAACTACTTCGATATTCTCTATTTTTCTATTCCCATAGTTTTTGTAAATCCATACAACTTTTGTTCTTATCTTCTCTTAAAATAAATTTTTTGAACCATTCTTTTTTTTTTTAGAGTTGTCTTGATTCAATTTTGTTAGTCATTCATCAAGATTCAATTCATAATTAAAAATGAATATAGAAGGGCTTCATTTTTTTGAATCTCTGTCGATTTGACAGTAACAGGACAAATTTGGATAACTATATTTATAGTTAGTTTCTAGATAATTCATTAACATCTAATATTTATTATCACATATATATGTATCTTTTTTATACCGTAAACCAATTGTTCGTATATTTAATTAGATTTGAGAAGCATTTTTTGAAATCTTTCAAAAGACTTAAAAAAAAAAGAATTCCCTTTAGCTATTATATCATAATTTTATTATATACACCCTGGTTTGACTCCTCTTTCAAATCTTAGTCTTAAGTAAGGATAATTTAAAGAAAAAATAGCTTATTTCTCAGTATCTCATATGTGTTTAATAATTATTGAAATTGGTTTTATAAGTGATACGGGACTCAATAGGGCCATATTACAAATGATCTCTCATGAATTTATTGGTGATGTGCTTTTTTCTTGGCGGGAATAAATTATGATAGACTATGTCTTCTTTATCTTGATCAAATGGGTGGAATGGTTATCCCAATGTCCAAAATATTCACAATTTTCAGTATCTTATCAATGGCATCTCTTGCATTGCCAAACATGAGCGATTTTGTTACAGAATTGATGATTTTTTTGGAATACTAACCAATCAAAAATAACTTTTAATGACAAAAATACTAATAATTTTTCTAAACACAATTGGAATTATATTAACTCTTATTTATTCATTATCCATGTTACGACAAATGTTTTATGGATACAAACTTTTTAATACATCAAACTCGTATTTTTTTTATTCTGATCCGCGATAATTATTTATTTCGATTTCTATCTTTATACTCGTAATAGAAATTGATATTTATCCAGATTTTATTTTCTCAATTTTGGTTGACAAGGTTGAAGCCATTTTATCAATTTTTTTCTAAATTTTTTTATAGCTGCATTAACGGCATTTTATATATTTTGCATCTATTTACCTGTTTTTGAAGGATATTTCAATGTTTATTTTTAAAATCTCAATGGCAAAAAGAAATTCAATATATTCAATATCTTTGTGGGATAAAGAAAGAAAATAAAAAGTAAAAAAAGATTTTATTTAATAGATTTATTAACATTAATAAATAATGACCAGAAATATCTTTTTTTTAACAAGAGGCTATGATGCACGGACACTGACACAGACAAGGGACACAGACAAGGGACACGACACGACACGAGACACGACACGACACGCAAATTTTAAAATCTTACATGACATTGTCACACGCATACATATAAAATATAAAGTATTTTTTAGATAAATCGTAATGATATTTTGATATTTTATTGATATTAAAATATAAATTAAAATTTTTAATGTCTTATTTTAATTGTATCAAGTATTTAAAATATTTTTTATTTTAATAAATAATAATATATACTATATCTAAATTTATTTTAAGAATATATGTTAAAAATAAGACTGGACACGCTGACACGTGATGGTATTTAGGTGTGTCCAAACGTGTCAGGAGAAGAATTTTTTATTTTTTTATTAAGACACGGTCAGACACAACAGACACACGTGTTGGATGGGTGTCGGTGAGTGTCGTATCCGAAATGTGTCCGACACGCCGACATGATAACTCAACGTAGCGTCTGTGCTTCATAGACAAGACGGCATATTTCCATAGAATTAATCAAAATGATAAAAGCATAACACGTCTTCTTATTGATACTACTCATTTTGATACTAAAAAGTCTTCTCTTTTTTATCCTCATGAATCTATCAATACTATATTTTTTTTATGTTTATATCAGTATTATTTACTTTGTTAGTTGGAGTAATAAGAATCTCTTTTAGCCAAGAAGAAATAAATTTGGATATATTATCCGAACTGTTAATCTCTTCTATAGACCTGTTGCATCAAAATTTTTCAAATTCTTTCGATTGGTTTAAATTTTTGACAAATGTAACTTTTTTGGTAAGACTGTCTTTTTTCGGAATATTTATAGTGTCTTTTATCTATAACTCCATTTATTCGGTTTTACAAAATTTGAACTTAAAAAATATATTTAAAAAAAATGTTCGTATATAATAAAAGTATATAAATTGGAATTAATTTCAATTCCCACATAATGAAAAAAAAAGTAAAATGTCTTGACAAGAAAAAAGTCTTATTTGACTACTCTACACTGCTAGCATCAGGAAATAGAATAATCGGGATTTTCGAGTAACCGGTTGAGCCGCTAAAGTAACTATAGTGGTAATAAATTCCGTCAATAAAATGAGTCATATAGAGAGTCAATCTATTCCGAATCTCCAGTTAAAAAATAATCAATTTATAATTTTCTGTTAGTTGGATTAATCGATCATCAAATTGAAAATGATAACAAAATTTATAGGTTGTTATCAGCAGATCGATTAAACATATGCAAATTGTATACCATTTATTTATCTTATTTCTTCGATGGGGAAATAAGAATATTAAAGAACTCCCGGCTATTAATAAAAGTACAACTATTGTTAACCAAGAAAACTAATTCGTAATAAAAATAAGATACACTTGGGCAAGAAAAATCCGCGCTCAAAATAGAAAGATATTTCTATTATCTTTCTATTTAGAGTGCAGATTTTTTCGAGTAAAAAACGTATTCTCGTGGTGTTTGTTTTTTGAAAAAAAGAAAGGGGCGGTCGCAATAAGCCAGACTCATGCTTCGAGTTGTTTCATGCCACAAATAAACTCAAACACTTAAGAAATCTGTAGGACAGGCAGATTCATACCTCTTACAACCGACACAGTCCTCTATTCTTGGGGCAGAGGTTCTAACTAGGGAGCACATAGATCCCAAAAACACATAGTTTCTCCCCTAAAAATTACTTCTCCGATCGGAGAACGCATTAAATATTTACCTAAACCGATAGGTCCCTGAGCAGATCCTACATTAACCCCAAGACGTTGGTCTCTAACTAAAAAAGTAAATGCTTGAGCTTGAGAAGCTTCTGGACCAGTGGGCCCGTAAAATTCACTCGAATAAGCGGTATTATTAAACTAGACAAAGCAACAAGCAATAAATGTAAGACCCAGAACTTTTGAAAAGTCTTACTATGATCAAGTCTCAAATCATATAGTTATTTATAGTTTTAATTTCAGAAAATTATTTTATTAAAGATCATTAAGGCAAGTTTTGATTTATTGAATTTGAGATGAGTTATGAGTATTATCCAATTTTACAATTGTTGTATTAAATAAGTAATATTTTAAATATTAATACTGCTATTTTGGAAAATGAAGAAATTAAGTATATTATTTCTAATTATTTTATTTGGATATTTTATTGAAAATAATTTGTAAAATTAATGAGCAAATAGTATTTTCTATATACAATTAGTGTTGGATTTAATTTGGGTTTCAATTACTATAGTATTCCCAATTTCATCTGAAATTACTAAAATGCCCTCAACCGTAATTTTCAAAAAAAAAGAAAAAGAAAATGAAACCCTCCTCTCATTGATGCAACAGACACAGAAATAAACGACAAAAGAAAGGGGTCAGGAGGAAGAAGTGTTCAGGGAAGAGAAGGGGGACGGCGCCGGCGGGCATCACTGCCGCCGCGCCGTCGTGTCAACGTTATAGGGGAAGAAGAGCTTGGTACCTCCGAACGGAGAAGGAAGGGAGAGGAAGGATCTGTTCGCGCCGTAACCATGCGGTTGCTGTGGCCTAACCGCGTCGCCGCCGATCCGTGAAGCTGCCGCCGGATTGCCACGCGAGAGGAGCCGTGCCGTCGCCGCCATTGCCGTCCTGTCCCTGGAGCCATGAGTCGCGCCTCTGTCACCGAACCAGAGGAGCTCATCCTTGCTGAGTCGCCGCCACCACTACTGGGATTTGTCACCGCTATCTTGCCTCTGCCGGCGAGCACGAAGAGAGAGGGAGATGGGAGTTTGCACATAAAAGAAAGGGAGAGTGTGACAGGGGAGACCATCACCACCTGGGTCACCGTCGCCGGGCCTCCTTGCCGTTGCCACAGAAGCTGCCTTTGCCGGTGCAGTTGGAGGCGCGAACGGAGGAAGAAGGCGCACGGGGGAGCTTGCGAAGAGGGTGAGACACGATGGTGGTGGTTGTTCCTGCCGCCGTCAAGCCTCGGATAGCACCATCGAAACTCTGGCCATCACCGTTGTTGAGGAAGCTCACCGGAGTTGTTCGAGGCCGCCGCCGCTCTGTCTACTTCTGTGTTGACCTCGCGCCGCCAAGAAACGCCATTACTTTCGCCGGAAAACACTGCCGGTAAGGGTTTAAATCTGGTTTATGTTCTTTCGAAAGTCCGGAATAAGTATTGACACTGCGTGGTTGTATAGCTGCTATTATTAGAGATTCGGGCCGCTGTCATCACTCGAAAATTATTGACGGAGCTGCTGCCGGGTCGGTTAGGAGTTGTGGCTATTTCGTTTTGTTAATTCAGTGAGTATTTCTATTTCAAAAGCCTTGCGTTAGTGTTTGGTTCCGGGTAATAAAGTATTTGCAATGTTAATGGCTTTAGGAGTTAGAATCTAGTTTGCTTGTGCCGTTCGTAGCTGTTTATGCTTTTGAGAGATCAAGCAGAGCCAATATTTTGGTTGTCGGTGATTTCGAGTTGAGACGAAAAGAACTCTGTAAGGCATTTGAGCTATGGTTTTGCGTTTTGAGGTAGGGGCGCTTTCCGAAAACTATATTTTATATATTAGAATTATTACATATGGATACTGATGTGAGACAATGTATTTGGTGATTGTATCAGCCTTATGTATTGTTTGATTGTCTCGAACGATTATGAATGTTTGTTTGGTTGGATTGTTGTGCGACTTTGTGAAACGGAATATTTTTCAAGTTGATTCTTTTAAACATTTGAGATCGAGTTTAATCCGTTGAGAATCGATTTGAGTTGAGTTAGTTTTCTTGATAATGTGAAAAATATAATACACTTTTGGATTCAGCCTGGTTTACTTTAATTGACTTGGTTTGATAAATGAATTATTGCTGAACCGTTTCTTTAAAGCTTTGGAAATGAGTTTAATCGGCTGATAATGAATTGATTTTGAAACAGTTTCCTTGAAATATGAAAATGAGATGACTGTTGGATTTAGCTTGCTTTTGAACTGGTTTTTGGATCTGGACTGTTGAAAAGGATTATGGAACGGCTTAGTTGGAACCCGAACCGGGTGGCAAAGTCCAAGTTTTAGGAGAGGTTTTGCCGAAATTCCGGTCGAACCCGGGACTTTATTGAAAGGTTGTCTGGAAAAATTATGAGTTAAAGACTTCTACTATTTTATTTGAATTATCAAGAACAAGATGATTCATGCTTTTGAAATGAATTATTAAAGAGAAAATTGTGATTTTGCCTTGTTTCTTAAGAAAAGCATTGTATCTCTTTGGGAGAAAGTTATTTAGATGAAACTTATGTTTTAAAGCTGTTTTAAATGTGAAAAGGGATAAGTCTTTGAATTTGACTAGAGAGTTTCAATTAGAGGAGTTTCAGCGACTTTGTAAGAACTTGACCTCCTATTGACAAGTTTCATTTTAAAATGTTTTGGGAAAAGTTTTAAGTACTCTTTGAATTTTGAATCTTTGTAAGACTAAAATAATTTCCGAGCAGTTTGAAACGCTTTTAGAATTTATCATGGAATTGAAACTGGTTTTGCTTAAGTAAAGGAAACAGCTTTGAAAGGAGTAATTGATTACATGACTCGGTTTGACTTAGACCCTATTTTATTATTCAAATCAGGAAGACAAGGTCTTAATGAGTTACGTTATTCTCCCCTAAAGACTTGAGACTCTGCCAAGGAACTTTTGATATAAAATCCCGTCGTCGGATGGATGATTTTGATTATTTCCAAAATAAATCCTTAATCTCCATGGTTTTGGAAGTTTTGGAAAGAGGATGCCGAGAGTGGCTTTGTTTTAAAAAGGGAACTTACTTTGAGAAAAAGGGGGCTTATGAGCCTGAGATGATTTGAGAAATGGAAACTTTAAAACCAAGGCTGAAAAGAGTTAAAATTTGATTTCAAAGTGAAATGAATTGAGAAAAAGCGATTTATGGCTTAAATGACGATTTTATGAATTTGATGATGTTGAATGGTGGAAGTTCTATTTTGTTATGAGCTAGAATGGTTGTGTATGATAATGAATCATGGCTGATTGCACATGTGTTATGAGCCAGATGGCTGACTATTAATTATGAATTTAAGCCGGATGGCTGAGATGAATGTTAACTCATGGCTGAGAATGAATGCATCAATGCTAAAATATTGATAATTGTGATTTGCACTTCCCCTATCGGAGACACGAGTTTCCCTGAAAGAAAGGAGTGGCTAGCCACCACGTGCTCCAGGTGGAGACTCGAGACTCTGTTGATCCTATGTCGTAAGTGTGGCCGGGCACTGTGAAAGTCACGGATGAGCTCGCCCCCGTGAATATACACCAGTGAGAGTTTTGAATATGGATTATGATTATGATCATGATGATGATCGAGAATAACTCGAGTTGGAGATGCACGACAAAGGAATAGTCCAATGGTTAGCTTCCAGGACTTGTCGGGTTGCCTTTATAACCGACAGATGATATGATCAGCCACTAGGACAGGCATGCATCATATGCATCTATGTGACATTGTTTGGGTGTGCATATTGTACTTGGTTTGCCTTTGTGATTACTTATGATTAACTGCTAATTGTTCTACTTGCTGTAACTGTTTGTTTGTGCTTGAACCTTCCTACTTGTGTTTGCAACTGAAACTCTTTTGGATTGTGGTGGATTGGCTGCTGTTGGATTGTTTGGGCCTAGGGCCGTGATTGATATGAGATGGACCGATGGTTGGTTTCGGTTTTGTGTTTCTAATTTGGAAAAGCATGAAAGGCTAATTTGGTTCACCATAGATAAAACTTTTTTAAAGGCCTTTGAGTTTTTGAGAATTGAATAGTTCCTCTTTCAGAAAAGATTTCAGGCTTTACTTTTATTGTAAACCGTTGTTTTTGAAAAAGAGTCATAAGACGGTTATTAATCACTGGTACGGTTTGCCTTCACGTATCCTATTACAGTAATTCCTAAAAACCCTCTACTGAGAACCCTTTCGAGGATGATGTTCTCACCCCCCTTACAATTTTTCCCGTTTTAGGATATGGATGTTGAAGTCATGAAGAGCTTATTTAATTGTTGTTGAGATGCTCTATATTGCTTTAGTTATTGTTTATTTTTCCATCGCCTTTATCTTTATACATTCTGTAAGAGGGATAGGAATGGTTTTGGTTAATGCTTGTAATATTATTTAATATATATGTACATATGTATGTACTCCTTGTGAGTTTTTGTAAGTTGTATTGTATGTATAGATGTACGTTACATAACAAAAGTATTTTTGGAGCGGTATTGCAATTTTAAAGTTTTAAACAGGCTCATATTTTAGTATTAAATAGTATAAGAGTTGTCGTAATGTCCGAGCTATCAGAGTCGCGCAGGCAGAAGCGTGAGCTTTGATAGTTAGGGTGTTACAATAAAGCTAAAAACACATAAAGCACCTAAACTATAAGATAAATAAGCTTCTCCGGACCATACAAGTGCACGCCGAGCCCACGCAAAAAATTTGGTTAAAATATGTCAAATTCCACTAAATATACAAATCGAACCCGACCTTACATGCCCCCCCCAATTTATCTTAGCTTTGTCTACGAGCAAGGAAGCTATAAGTAATACAACTAGGAATCTCATGGGGAGTTCGATCCTGGCTTAGAATGAACGCAGACGACATGCCTTACACATGCAAGTCAGACGGGAAGTGGCATTTCCAATGATGAACAGGTGAGTAATGCGTAAGAACCTTCCCTTGGAAGGGAAACAACAGTTGGAAATGGCTGCTAATTTCCCGTAGGCTAAGGAGCAAAAGGAGGAATCTGCCCGAGGAGGGGCTCGTGTCTGATTAGCTAGTTGGTGAGGCAATATCTTACTAAGGCGATGATCAGTAGCTGGTCCGAGAGGATGATCAGGCGCACTGAGACACAGCCCAGACTCCTACGGGAGGCAGTAGTGGAGAATTTTTCGCAATGGGCGAAAGCCTAACGGAGCAATGTGATGAGCGGATAATTTATACACTTTTTGGCATTGTTTTTAGTATGTTTTTAGTAGTTTTAGTTGAGTTCTTAGTATATTTTTATTAGTTTTTAGTTAAAATTCACTTTTCTGGACTTTACTATGAGTTTGTGTGTTTTTCTGTGATTTCAGGTATTTTCTGGCTGAAATTGAGGGACCTGAGCAAAAATCTGATCCAGAGACTTAAAAGGACTGCAGATGCTGTTGGATTCTGACCTCCCTGCACTCGAAGTGGATTTTCTGGAGCTACAGAAGCCCAATTGACGCGCTCTCAACGGCATTGGAAAGTAGACATCCTGGGCTTTCCAGCAATATATGATAGTCCATACTTTGCCCAAGATTTGATGGCCCAAACCGGCGTTCAAAGTCACCTCAAGAAATTCCAGCGTTAAACGCCGGAACTAGCACCCAAATGGGAGTTAAACGCCCAAACTGGCATAAAAGCTGGCGTTTAACTCCAAGGAGAGTCTCTACACGAAAATGCTTCATTGCTCAGCCCAAGCACACACCAAGTGGGCCCGGAAGTGGATTTCTATGTCATTTACTCATTTCTGTACACCTTAGGCTACTAGTTTTCTATAAGTAGGACCTTTTACTATTGTATTAAGGATCTTCTGGTCTTTGGAACCTTTTTCTTTAGATCTTTTGATCACTTTGGGAGGCTGGCCATTCGGCCATGCCTAGACCCTTGTTCTTATGTATTTTCAACGGTGGAGTTTCTACACACCATAGATTAAGGTGTGGAGCTCTGCTGTACCTCGAGTATTAATGCAATTACTATTGTTCTTCTATTCAATTCCGCTTGTTCTTTGTCCAAGATATCACTTGTTCTTCAATCTGATGAAGGTGATGATTGACACTCATCATCATTCTCACCTATGAATAAGGTGACTGACAACCATTCTTACTCTATAAGCATCTGAGGCTTAGTGAATATCTCTTGGATTCTTTAATCCGAATCTTCGTGGTATAGGCAAGAACTGATGGCGGCATTCAAGAGAATCCGGAAGGTCTAACCTTGTCTGTGGTATTCTGAGTAGGATTCAATGATTGAATGACTGTGACGTGCTTCAAACTTTAACCTACTGGGCGTTAGTGACAGACGCAAAAGAGGGATTCTATTCCAGTAGGAGCGGGAACCAAACCGGTGATTGGCCGCACTGTGACAGAGTGTATGAGCATTAGCTTTCACTGCGAGGATGGGAGGTAGCCACTGACAACGGTGAAACCCTACACGAGCTTGCCATGGAAAGGAGTAAGAAGGATTGGATGAAGACAGTAGGAAAGCAGAGAGACGGAAGGGAAGGCATCTTCATACGCTTGTCTGAAGCTCTTACACCAATGATATACATAAGTATCTCTATCTTTATCTTTTATGTTATTTTCGTTCATCACCATTATACATTTGAGTCTGCCTGACTAAGATTTACAAGATGACCATAGCTTGCTTCATACCACCAATCTCCGTGGGATCGACCCTTACTCGCGTAAGGTTTATTACTTGGACGACCCAGTGCACTTGCTGGTTAGTTGTGCGAAGTTGTGTTTATGCCATGGTATTGAGCACCAAGTCTTTGGAGCCATTATTAGGGATTGTTTATGTTTTGAAAAGTATTGATCACAATTTCGTGCACCAAGTTTTTGGCGCCGTTGCCGGGGAATTAAATGTCCTAACTACAGTTTCGCATTTGTTCCCTGCAATAACAGTGCCATGTTTTGATCCGGCAACAACACCAAGTTTTTGGCGCCGTTGCCGGGGATTGTTCTTGTGTATGGACAACTGACGGTTCATCTTGTTGCTTAGATTAGGTATTTTTTTTTCTTCAGAGTTCTTAAGAATGAATTCTAGTGTTTCAAGGTGATGTTCTTATCATCACCCAAGCTGATTGATTCTCATCAATTTAGCTATTGAATGCAATGTTCTGCTGAAGCTTAGCTAGCTATGTCTAATTCCTTTAGACTAAAGCTTTAGACTAACATTGCATGATTCCTGGAATTTTCATTAAGAATTTTGATACCTTTATTTTCTTTTCTTAATTTTCGAAAAAAAAAAAACCAAAAAAATTAGAAAATCATAAAAACCAAAAATATTTCTTGCTTGAGTCTAGTGTCTCATCTTAAGTTTGGTGTCAATTGCATGCATTCATTCATGTGTCTTAAGGATCTTCAAGTAATTCTTGATGATTTCTTACTCTGATCTTTGAATTCTTTTGACTTGAGTGTTTATGTGTCTCATGTAGTGTCAGTAGTATACAAACTGCTAAGTTTGGTGTCTTGCATGCATTGTTATTTGATTTTAAGTGCATTTTGATTATTCCTTATTATTAAAAATCCAAAAATATTTTTAATTTGTGTATTTTCAAGTCAATAATACAGAGAATTAAAGATTCAGAACATACTGCAGAGGAATTATACAGAAAAAGCTGGGCATTCAAAAATGCCCAGTGAAGAAGACAGACTGGCGTTTAAACGCCAGCCAGGGTGCCTGGCTGGGTGTTTAACGCCCAAAAGGGTATAGTTTTGGGCGTTAAACGCCAGAATGTGCACCATTCTGGGCGTTTAACGCCAGGATGGCAAAGGGGGAAGATTTTGTTTTCAAAATCAATTTTTTTTCAAGTTTTCAAAGTTTTTCAAAATCAAATCTTTTTCAAACCATATCTTTTCAATCAAATATTTTCAAAATCAATTTCTTTCCTTTTTCAAAGATACTTACTAACAATTAATGATTTGATTGAACATTTTTTGCCTTTTCTGTTGAGGAAGGTTTTATGTTTGAATCATATCTTTTCTTGTTAGGCAAGTCATTAATTTTTAAAATCAAATCTTTTTAAAATTGTTTTCAAATCATATCTTTTAAAATTGTTTTCAAATCATATCTTTTAAAATTGTTTTCAAATCATATCTTTTCAATCATATCTTTTTAAAACCATAATTTTTCAATCACATCTTTTTCAAAATAAGTTTTCAATCATATCTTTTTGATTTCTAATTTCAAATCTTTTTCAAAAATCACTTGATTCTTTTTCTATTCTTAGTTTTTGAGAATCAATTAGTGTTTTTCAAAATGTTTTCAAAATCTTTTACTTAATTTTCGAAAATTACCTCCCTTCTTCTCACATCCTTCTGTTTATGGACTAACACTATCCCTTAATGCAAAATTCGAACTCCATCTTCTTTGATAAATTCGAATTTTCTACTTCTGTCTTCTGTTTCTCTTCTTTCCCTCTGACACCTCAAGGAATCTCTACACTGTGACATAGAGGATTCCATATTTTCTTGTTCTCTTCTCTTTCATATGAGCAGGAACAAAGACAAAGGCATTCTTGTTGAAGCTGACGCTGAACCTGAAAGGACCTTGAAGAGAAAGCTAAGAGAAGCCAAAGCACAACTCTCTTTAGAGGACCTGACCGAATTCTTCAAAGAAGAAGAACTCATGGCAGCCGAAAATAACAACAATGCCAACAATGCAAGGAAGGTGCTGGGTGACTTTACTGCACCTACTCCTGACTTCTATGGGAGAAGCATCTCTATCCCTGCCATTGGAGCAAACAACTTTGAGCTTAAGCCTCAATTAGTTTCTCTAATGCAACAGAATTGCAAGTTCCATGGACTTCCATTGGAAGATCCTTATCAGTTCTTAGCTGAATTCTTGCAAATCTGTGACACAGTCAAGACTAATGGGGTTGACCCTGAGGTCTACAGACTGATGCTATTCCCTTTTGCTGTAAGAGACAGAGCTAGGACTTGGTTGGACTCACAACCTAAAGAAAGTCTAGACTCATGGGAAAAGCTAGTCAATGCCTTCTTGGCAAAGTTCTTTCCACCTCAAAAAATTGAGTAAGCTTAGAATGGAAGTCCAAACCTTCAGACAGAAGGATGGAGAATCCCTCTATGAAGCTTGGGAAAGATACAAACAATTAATCAGAAAATGTCCCTCAGACATGCTTTCTGAATGGAGCATCATAGGTATTTTCTATGATGGTCTCTCTGAACTATCCAAGATGTCTTTGGATAGCTCTGCTGGAGGATCTCTTCATCTGAAGAAGACGCCTACAGAAGCTCAAGAGCTCATTGAGATGGTTGCAAATAACCAATTCATGTACACTTCTGAAAGAAATCCTGTGAACAATGGGACAAGTCAGAAGAAAGGAGTTCTTGAGATTGACACTCTGAACGCCATTTTGGCTCAGAATAAAATATTGACTCAACAAGTCAATTTGATTTCTCAAAGTCTGTCTGGAATGCAAAATGCACCAAACAGTACTAAGGAGGCTTCATCTGAGGAAGAAGCTTATGATCCTGAGAACCCTTCAATGGAAGAGGTGAATTACCTAGGAGAACCCTATGGTAACACCTATAATTCTTCATGGAGAAATCACCCAAATCTCTCATGGAAGAATCAAGAGAGACCTCAACAAGGTTTCAATAATAATGGTGGAAGAAACAGGTTTAACAATGGCAAACCTTTTCCATCATCTTCTCAGTAACAGACAGAGAATCCTAAGCAGAACCCCTCTGACTTAGCAACCATGGTCTCTGATCTAATTAAAACCACTCAAAGTTTCATGAATGAAACAAGGTCCTCCATTAGGAATTTGGAAGGACAAGTGGGACAGCTGAGCAAGAAAGTTACTAAACTCCCTCCAAGTACTCTCCCAAGCAACACAGAAGAAAATCCAAAAGGAGAGTGCAAAGCCATCAATATGGCCGAATTTGGAGAGGAAGGGGAGGAAGTGAACGCCAATGAGGAAGACCTCAATGGGCGTGCACTAGCCTCCAATGAGTTCCCCAATGAGGAACCATGGGAATCTGAGGCTCAAAATGAGACCATAGAGATTCCATTGGACTTACTTCTGCCATTCATGAGCTCTGATGAGTATTCTTCCTCTGAAGAGGATGAGTATGTCACTGAAGAGCAAGTTGCTAAATACCTTGGAGCAATCATGAAGCTAAATGACAAGTTATTTGGAAATGAGACTTGGGAGGATGAACCTCCTTTGCTCACCAAAGAACTGGATGACTTGTCTAGGCAGAAATTACCTCAAAAGAGACAAGATCCTGGGAAGTTTTCCATACCTTGTACCATAGGCACCATGACCTTCAAGAAGGCTCTGTGTGACTTAGGGTCAAGTGTGAACCTCATGCCTCTCTCTGTAATGGAGAAGCTAAGGATCTTTGAGGTACAAGCTGCAAAAATCTCACTAGAGATGGCAGACAACTCCAGAAAACAAGCTCATGGACTTGTAGAGGATGTTTTGGTGAAGATTGAAAACCATTACATCCCTGTTGATTTCATAGTCCTAGAGACTGGGAAGTGCATGGATGAAACCATCATCCTTGGCAGACCCTTCCTAGCCACAGCAAGGGCTGTGATTGATGTTGATGGAGGTGAACTTATCATTCAAGTGAATGAAGAATCCTTTGTGTTTAAGGCTCAAGGATATTCCTCTGTCACCATGGAGAAGAAGCATGAAGAGCTTCTCTCAAATCAGAGTCAAGAAGAGCCCCCACGTTCAAACTCTAAGTTTGGTGTTGGGAGGCCACAACCAAACTCTAAGTTTGGTGTTGAACCCCCACATTCAAACTCTAAGTTTGGTGTTGGGAGGTCCCAACATTGCTCTGAGTATCTGTGAGGCTCCATGAGAGCCCTCTGTCAAGCTACTGACATTAAAGAAGCGCTTGTTGGGAGGCAACCCAATGATTATATTTTATATAGTTTCTTTTGTTATTTTATGTTTTTTGTAGGTTGATGATCATAAGAAGTCACAAAATCCATTGAAAAAGCAAAAACAAAATGAAAAACAGGAAGAAAAACAGCACACCCTGGAGGAAGATGCTGCTGGCGTTCAAACGCCAGTAAGCCTAGCAGTTGGGCGTTTAACGCCCAGTCTGGCACCATTCTGGGCGTTTAACGCCAGAAAGGGGCACCAGACTGGCGTTAAACGCCAGAAAAGGGCTAAAACCTGGCGTTAAACGCCAGGAATGGGCATCAGCCCGGCGTTTAACGCCAGAAATGCCTCAAAACGTGATTTTGAGTGCCATTTGGTGCAGGGATGACTTTTCCTTGACACCTCAGGATCTGTGGACCCCACAGGATCCCCACCAACCCAACCACTCTCTCTTCTTCTTCACCCATTCACCAATCACCTCAACATCTCTTTCTCTTCACCACTCACATCCATCCTTCATCAAACACCACTTCTCCCCCTCTTTGGCCGAACACAAAGCCATTCCCTCCTTCCTCATCTCTTCTTCTTCTACTCTCTTCTTTCTTCTTTTGCTCGAAGACGAGCAAACATTTTAAGTTTGGTGTGGTAAAAGCATTGCTTTTTGTTTTTCCATAACCATTTATGGCATTAAGACCACTTCTATGAAGTTGTGGCCATGAAGAAGGGTCAACTTTGATCAAAAGGTTGGACCAAGTCCCCATAGATATCTGTGAAGAGGACGCCCAATGGAAGAGAAATTCAAGAGGGAAGCCGGTTCAACTGAGAAGGCATGACCTCAAGCCCATCACTAAGAAAAGAATGGAGCAAACAAGAGATTCTCCTCCTCAAAGAACCATGAGAGAGGAGCAACAAAGACAAGGAAGAGACATTGAGGAGCTCAAGCACTCCATAGGATCTTCAAGAGGAAGAACAAGCCGCCATCACTAAGGTGGACCCGTTCTTTAATCTCCTTGTTCTTTATTTTTCTGTTTTTCGAAAATTATGCTTTATGTTTATCCATGTTTGTGTCTTATGATCATTAGTGTCTTAGTGTCTATGCCTTAAAAGTTATGAATGTCTTATGAATCCATCACCTCTCTTGAATAAAAACGTGCTTAATTGAAAAGGAAAAGAATTGCATAAATTTTGAATTTTATAACAGTTTAATTATTTTGATGTGGTGGCAACACTTTTGTTCTCTGAATGTATGCTTGAACAGTGCATATGTCTTTTGAATTTGTGGTTCATGAATGTTGGCTCTTGAAAGAATGATGAAAAAGGAGACATGTTACTGAGGATCTGAAAAATCATAAAAATGATTCTTGAAGCAAGAAAAAGCAGTGAACACAAAAAAAAAAGGGAAGCAAAAAGCAAACGAAAAAAAAAGAAGAGAAAGAAGACAAGAGAAAGAGAAAGAAAGAAATAAAGTTGTGATCCAAGGCAATAAGAGTGTGCTTAAGAACCCTGGACACCTCTAATTGGGGACTTTAGCAAAGCTGAGTCACAATCTGAAAAGGTTCACCCAATTATGTGTCTGTGGCATGTATGTATCCGGTGGTAATACTGGAAGACAGAGTGCTTTGGGCCACAGCCAAGACTCAATAAAAGTAGCTGTGTTCAAGAATCATCATACTTAACTAGGAGAATCAATAACACTATCTGGATTCTGAGTTCCTAAAGAAGCCAATCATTCTGAATTCCAAAGGATAAAGTGAGATGCCAAAACTATTCAGAGGCAAAAAGCTAAAAGCCCCGCTCATCTAATTAATACTGATCTTCATAGATGTTTTTGGAGTTCATTGCATATTCTCCTCTTTTTATCTTATTTGATCTTCAGTTGCTTGAGGACAAGCAACAATTTAAGTTTGGTGTTGTGATGAGCGGATAATTTATACACTTTTTGGCATTGTTTTTAGTATGTTTTTAGTAGTTTTAGTTGAGTTCTTAGTATATTTTTATTAGTTTTTAGTTAAAATTCACTTTTCTGGACTTTACTATGAGTTTGTGTGTTTTTCTGTGATTTCAGGTATTTTCTGGCTGAAATTGAGGGACCTGAGCAAAAATCTGATCCAGAGACTTAAAAGGACTGCAGATGCTGTTGGATTCTGACCTCCCTGCACTCGAAGTGGATTTTCTGGAGCTACAGAAGCCCAATTGGCGCGCTCTCAACGGCATTGGAAATTAGACATCTTGGGCTTTCCAGCAATATATGATAGTCCATACTTTGCCCAAGATTTGATGGCCCAAACCGGCGTTCAAAGTCACCTCAAGAAATTCTAGCGTTAAACGCCGGAACTGGCACCCAAATGGGAGTTAAACGCCCAAACTGGCATAAAAGCTGGCGTTTAACTCCAAGGAGAGTCTCTACACGAAAATGCTTCATTGCTCAGCCCAAGCACACACCAAGTGGGCCCGGAAGTGGATTTCTATGTCATTTACTCATTTCTGTACACCTTAGGCTACTAGTTTTCTATAAGTAGGACCTTTTACTATTGTATTAAGGATCTTCTGGTCTTTGGAACCTTTTTCTTTAGATCTTTTGATCACTTTGGGAGGCTGGCCATTTGGCCATGCCTAGACCCTTGTTCTTATGTATTTTCAACGGTGGAGTTTCTACACACCATAGATTAAGGTGTGGAGCTCTGCTGTACCTCGAGTATCAATGCAATTACTATTGTTCTTCTATTCAATTCCGCTTGTTCTTTGTCCAAGATATCACTTGTTCTTCAATCTGATGAAGGTGATGATTGACACTCATCATCATTCTCACCTATGAATAAGGTGACTGACAACCATTCTTACTCTACAAGCATCTGAGGCTTAGTGAATATCTCTTGGATTCTTTAATCGGAATCTTCGTGGTATAGGCAAGAACTGATGGCGGCATTCAAGAGAATCCGGAAGGTCTAACCTTGTCTGTGGTATTCTGAGTAGGATTCATTGATTGAATGACTGTGACGTGCTTCAAACTTTAACCTACTGGGCGTTAGTGACAGACGCAAAAGAGGGATTCTATTCCAGTAGGAGCGGGAACCAAACCGGTGATTGGCCGCACTGTGACAGAGTGTATGAGCATTAGCTTTCACTGCGAGGATGGGAGGTAGCCACTGACAACGGTGAAACCCTACACGAGCTTGCCATGGAAAGGAGTAAGAAGGATTGGATGAAGATAGTAGGAAAGCAGAGAGACGGAAGGGAAGGCATCTTCATACGCTTGTCTGAAGCTCTTACACCAATGATATACATAAGTATCTCTATCTTTATCTTTTATGTTATTTTCGTTCATCACCATTATACATTTGAGTCTGCCTGACTAAGATTTACAAGATGACCATAGCTTGCTTCATACCACCAATCTCCGTGGGATCGACCCTTACTCGCGTAAGGTTTATTACTTGGACGACCCAGTGCACTTGCTGGTTAGTTGTGCGAAGTTGTGTTTATGCCATGGTATTGAGCACCAAGTCTTTGGAGCCATTACTAGGGATTGTTTATGTTTTGAAAAGTATTGATCACAATTTCGTGCACCACAATGCTGCATGGAGGTAGAAAGCCTACAGTTCGTGAACTTCTTTTTCTGGAGAAGAAGCAATGACAGTATCCAGGGAATAAGCATCGGCTAACTCTGTGCCAACAGTCGCGGTAAGACAGAGGATGCAAGCGTTATCTGGAATGATTGGGCGTAAAGCGTCTGTAGGTGGCTTTTTAAGTTTGCTGTTAAATCCCAGAGCTCAACCCTGGACAGGCGATGGAAACTACCAAGCTGGAGTACGGTAGGGGCAGAGAAATTTCAGGTGGAGTGGTGAAATACGTAGAGATCGGAAAGAAGACCAACGACGAAAGCACTTTGTTGGGCCGAAACTAACATTGAGAGCCGAAAGCTAAGGGAGCGAATGGAATTAGATACGCCAGTATTCCTAGCCGTAAACGATGGATACTAGGCATTGCGTGTATCGACCCGTGCAATACTATAGCTAATGCGTTAAGTATCCTACCTGGGGAGTAGGTTCACAAGAATGAAACTCAAAGAAGACGAGGGCTCGCACAAGTGATAGAGAATGTGGTTTAATTCGATGTAAAACAAAGAACCTTACCAGAGATTGACATGCCGCGAATCCTCTTGAAAGAGATGGGTGCCTTTGGGAACGCGGACATAGGTAGTGCATGGCTATCGTCAGCTCGTGCCGTAAGGTGTTGGGTTAAGTCCCGCAACAAGCGCAACCTTCGTGCTTGGTTGCCAACATGAAGTTTGGAATCCTGAGCAGACTGCCGGAGGAAGGAAATGATAATGTCAAGTCATCATGCCCCTTATGCCTTAGGCGACACACATGTTACAATGGCTGGGACAAAGGATCGCGATCCCGCGAAGGTGAGCTAACTCCAAAAACCCATCCTCGGTTTGGATTGTAGGCTGCAACCCACCTGCATGAAGCCAGAATCACTAGTAATCGCTGGTCAGCCATACAGTGGTGAATTCGTTCCCAGGCCTTGTACACATCGCCCGCCACACTTATAAGTTTGAATAAAAGTGATTTTATAGAATTGATTTTGGGGTAGAAGTGAGTTCGTGTCAACATAGTTTAATTTTGGTAACTCTTAAGGGTGGCAAATGGGGAAGACCGCCCCGCCCCGCCATCTGGCAGGCTGGCCCGCTCCGTCCGACCTAGTGAAGCTGTCTTGAATTTCTCCCCAGCCCTACTTAACGGTGGATTGGCCACCAAACCTGCCAATTTTTTTTATAAACCATTAAATATTAAACTATATATATATATATATATATATAATTTCCCAACTATTTCAATAAATTTATAATTTCTAAAGACAAAAAATTATAATTTCTAAATTCATAAACATTAAAGTCTTTATAATTATAGATATATAATAAACATAATTATAAACCAAGTTTTTTGAAATAAAATAATAAAACCAATATTGTTCAAAGCAAAACAAACATTTCCAGAACATATAATTAAACATCTTTAAGTTTATAATCAATCAAACATAAAACATAATTCAAAATATAACTTAGAACATCTTCAATTATCATCTTCATCTTCTTGTAGATCAATAGCATCATAGAAATTTGTAAAAAAAGATCCTACAAAAAAAAAGTCTGGCCCAGCAGGGAAGCCCACCCTGCCCCACCGAAGCCCACGAATTAGGTAATGTGGGTTAGGTGGATTTTTAAGGTTGGCAGTCTCAAATTTTCAGCCCAATCCGTCTTTTTGGCGGGTTACACGGGTCGCGCCGGTGGATTTCGACCCGTTTGCCACTCCTAGTAACTCTATACTAAAATCGATTTTGATAAAATAAATATTGTTTGGATAATATTAGTTAAAATTACCTTTAAATAGATAATTACTAGAAAAGACATACCATTAAATTATACTATTTATTTTACTAAACTAATGGAAATATTGGAAGAATTCAAGACTTTAAGACCACTGCCACTTTGCATGTGCCTTGGTGAGTTTGTGTAATTTTGAAATTGCTAAAAGGTACTAGAGAGATATATATGTAGCATGCATTTTACACAATATAGGTCTTGACAAAATACTGTTACAATGTAGCTCCTTAACATTGAGTTCCACATAAACAAGTTCTTTAATGAAATTTTGTCGAACATGTGATTTGCTTCTATTATTCGATCACACTTAGATTGTAGCAAACTTTGTTTTAGGTAGGTGTTATGAAAAGGTATCATACTACAAGTAATTGATGAAATGATAGTGGAGTTATTTGATCTTTGAAAGGGAATTAAGTTGGTGATGAAAGGTGGATGTAAAGTTTCACATTATAAAAAAGCAGTGTTGTCAGAACCGGATCGAACCAGCCGGTCGGACCAGAAAACTGGCAAACCGGTGCCATAATCGGTCTGAGTAAACTTTCGAACCGAACAAAGAATCGAATCGAATTGAACCGGATTGAACTGGCCGGATTTGATCAGAACCGGCAAACCGGCGGGTTTCATTTAACCCGGACCGATTCGAACTGTTTTTTTTATCCTTCGCTTGAAACAACGTCGTTTCTTATTAAAAATTAAAAAAAAACACTAAAGCTGCTGATTGCTGAAATGGAACCCTAGCCCCCATCGTGTTCACTCCATCCCCTGTTTTCCTTCCCAACCCTTTTGGCCATGAGAGACCACCATGACTCCATGAGAGCTGAGGCGTGAGAGATAGAGACTAGAGAGTCTACTTTAGTTTCAGCCACCTCGTTGCCAACGTGGATCGGAGACCCGTTCAGCCTCAGGCAGCACGACACTCACCACCGTAACCACACCAGTGCGCCACTCACCACCGCCAAGAAGCACGTCCACGGTCCATCGAACATTCAAGTCGCCACCTCGTCGCCTACTGCCTTCTGCTCGTCAGTCGTCAGTCGTCACCTCCGGCCTCCCTCTTCTCTGCTCGAGTGCTCGTCCCTCCATCCCTCCAAGGTCCATCCCAAGTATGTATTTTTAATTTTTTGATGTTATTCAGGATATTAAATTTTCAATAATTTAGTACTGATAGTTAGAATTAATTGATTATTGTAGATTGATTATGTATGTTGGTTTCTCTTTGAGATTGTTGATTGTTCACATAATCACATATGTTTGATTTCTGTTTGATTTCTGTATGTTGGCAGATGAAAACATGAATACTTCCACATATGTTTTTCTGTTTAATCTCTCTTGTTTATTGATTTATTTTTTATTTCTGTTCAATTTGTTGATTATCCATTATTGTTAGATTGTTGATTGTTGATTATCTGTTATAGTGTTATATATGTTGGTTGCTATTGTATATTATTCTTAGTAGTTAGTGCATTATTCTTAGTAGTTAGTGGATTTATTTTTTTCAATACTTGCTTTGGAAGATTATGTTTATGACATGGAGAAAGCCTTAATCGGTTCTAACTTCTAAGCTTTATCCTGCGGATTAGGAGCTAGTAAATTCTGCAATTGATAATGCTAGAACTCTGCTTGATGATGGTAACAAGGAGAAGAAAGAAACCGATGTGCTTGTGGAGTATCTTACTAAAGCTAAGCTTGTTTTTGAGCCCATTATAGCTAAGACTGGTTAGTTTTGTTTAGATCTTTCCTTTGTTGAACTTTTAATTTTGCTTGTGATGCAAATCTTTGTGACAGAAATTATCTAAAGCAGATTGGTCATTGAGATTTGAAATTTGAATTTCGTGGACAGATCTTGTGAACTTTGAATGTGGTAAATGCTAATTCAATATCACAATTTAGTGTTGTTTATGTTCACTGAGTACTATTTGATAGTGGGACTATGGGGGTGTGGTGATATCATTTGCTTTTCAAGTGCGAAAGCCAAAAGAAAAGAAAGTGAATTGACATCATTGACTTTGAATCTATGTTATGGAATCAATGCCATTGCTTTGTTTATTGCAGTTGCAGATTTGATACTGTGGAGACAGAAGAATATTAGTGTGGGAATATTAATAGTCAGAGAATAGGATGAAGGGGATTGGGAATATTGTTACTTAGTGTGGGAATATTGTTACTTATGTGGGACCGGATTAACCGGTTCAACCAGTGACCCACCGGTTAAACTAATGACCGAGTGACCCAATAGTCTGATCGGTTCAATCACCGGTTCGATTCTGACAACTATATAAAAAAGTGTGAAGGAATGTACAGGGTGTGAGAATAGGAGGCTATCATGAAAAATAAATGATGGTAGTAAAAAGAATGGTATTGCATGATATAGGGTTTAATTCCATATATACTTTCATGTCACCATGGGAAGAATGTTCAAGCAAGCAATGCTTTTGGGGTAAGAGAAGGAAATGATGACGATAATGTAAAAAATTAAATTTTAATTAAAAAATAAATATAAAATAAAAAGATATTTAAAATAAAAATAAAATAAATTTAGACACTGAAAATAAATTAAAACTTTATTTAAAAATTAAATATTAACATTATATTATAAAACAAAAGCAATAATAAGACCTAAAGATATTAGAGAAAAATATTAGTAAAATCATACATGTATACATATTTGTATAGAAATAAAGGCTAAGCTAACATTTAAATCAAATTTAAATAGGTATATTATTTTCTTAGTGTAGAATTATATATGTTATTATGATAATTTTTATGTCTTAGATGTTAATTTAGCGGACCTCTTTCTCTTTTTCTTTTTCAAATAGCAAAGCATAGAGGGTATGGGTGACAGTGGTGTGAGTAGGGATGGATTTTTACCCTACTCAATCTTGTCCTGCCTTCTTTGTGTTCTATTACTACTCGCCTCACCCTTACACATGGGTAGTAGATTGCTTTCCTCTAACCCGCCCCACGAGTATTTTATCCGCCCCTATAAAAATTAAATAACATTTTAATTTTTACACATTCATATATAAATTAAGATAAAGTCTTAAAATTCATAACTAAATTAAAATACAAATATAAGGTTCATACGATGTTAAATAACTTGAAATTTAAAAAATGAAAGTTAATATTTGATCACTACAAATTTAACACCACAATAAAAAAATTGCATCACTACAATATAAAAGAGCATTCAATCCTTATTCTTGATCACTTTCCACATCTTCATCATCTTTAAAGGTTTGAAGGTCAAGATTCAAACCTAAAAATCAAAAGAGATAGCAATTAATAAATTAATTAGTGTTATGTAAAAAAAAAATTAACATAAATGAATATTAAGTAATATATCACTATTACTTGATGTGGAGAGTTAGTGTTGGTCTAGAATTTCACAAAATAGAATCTCTTCGTTGCAAGTATAGCTCAAATCAATAACTAATTTCCACCATCAAAGTTTAATTTTCAAAAACAAATAATCGAGAGTAATTAAATCTCGGATCGTCTCCCTCAAACAATGCAATTAAGATGTCACACTCTTGGTTATGAGGAAAAAACGGGGGGGTTTTTGGAGTATAGGAACAAAATATTAAAGGAACTAAGAAATAAAAGAACTAAAAAATGACCAAAAAGGAAATTAATTCAATAAAAAGGAAAATAAGGTCAAAATTAGTGAAAATGCTATAAATGCATAAAAGAGCCTTGACTTGGGAATGAGAATTAAGGAATCCTATCATTGTCATAACCACAACTATGGCAACTATGATGAGTCAATCTCGCTTCGTCAACCCCAAACATCAAGGAGTAAGTCAAGCAAGCATTATTGATCTTAATCCATGAGTCCTAGCTAACTTACTAATTTCTTAGTAAAAAGCTAGCATCAATGGAAACAAAAATCAACTAACTACCCAAGAATTACCGCTAAATATCAGACATTATGACTCTAGTATTCTAAGAACTCATTTCCCAAGTCAAGGTGTAAAAAGCTACTCAAAATTACCAAGTGACATTTTCACAAACACTTGGTAGGCATAAAACTAAAACATAAGAAATTGCAAAAAGAAAATAAAAACTATAACTAAACTATTTACAAAAGCAACAATAAACATTCAATCAAGCATATAGAAATCATAAAGCGTCAAATTCATAAGCAAAATATTCAAGAAATCAAAATTGCATATATTAACAAAATACTTGAACCATAAGACAAAGTAGAAAGAGTAGTGAAATTAAAGAGGAAATTAAAGAGTACTTACAATAAAGATGAGTAAAATACAAGATCAAAAGCAAAACTATAAAATGCTATAATGAGATTTTATTAAACTCTAAGAGAGAATTTTCTATCTACTCTACTCCTACTCCTAATACATTTTCTACTTAAAAGAAAAGTGTCCTAAAACTAATCTAACCTAATTCAACATAATGCTTTGATATGTGATGTTGTCCCCTTCATATAGGCTTCTAAATCAGCTTCAGCACCTCAAAATTGGGCTAAGAGGCCCCCAAAATCGCAAGCTACGTGCCTCATTAATGAAGTCACGCGCTGGTACCTGTGCGTACACACACTTGCTATTTCACCACTTGTGCGTACGCACGGGAGGTTGTGCGTATGCACACCTCTGATTTATGTACTTGAGCGCACGCACAGATGGTTGTGCGTACGTACACTTTAGTGTGTGCTTTTCCTTTGTTTTCTTCATGTGTTCTTCCTTTTTACATGCTTCCTCCCACTTTTGCCTGGCCATTCATGCCTAATTGACCTGAAATCACTTAACAAAACATCATGGCATCGAATGAAATAAAAGTGGAATCAAATTGCTCAATGTAAGCACCAAAATGCATGTTTTCTCATTTAAGTCCAATTTAGGGATAAAATACAAAAGTATGCTATTTTGGTGATTAAGTGTGAGTATATATGATGAAATCCATCCAATTCAAGCCAAAAATTATCATCAAATTTGGACTCATCATTACTCCCTAAAGTTGCCCACAACCAACTTTGTCCACACATCAAAGCTTCAATTATGCTTTCTTTTAGCTTTTCGCAACGAGAAAAAATTATACGACCACTTGTACTTAAAGCAGATTCAAAAGCAACAGTAGATACCAGAATGACATATATATCCTTGGCTATTTTTGCAAGAACTTTAAATTTTATTTGATTGTTCTTCTACCATTTCAAAACATTAAAGTTAGGATCATTTGGAGGATGAATTTTCTCCTCAAGATAATGATCAAACTTAACATTTACATATGAACTCCTTGTCATTTTTCTTCTTTTAAGATACATCATATAATCATCATTCCCAAATAGGCTTATATTTCCACTTTCATCAACTTTTTTTGTACCAACATGTGACACATCAAAACTCATTTTTTGATTGTATTCATTAACCAATTCATTACACAACTGATGAATTCTGTCAACATGCTTGGAACTTATATTAACTCCAACCATCTTGTACCTATGATCTAAAACAGCAGCAACACCCATAATCCATGAATCTTATTGATAAACTCCAATTTTAGGGTTTATCCTGGGCTTAATCTAGTGGATTTTATTCATTATTCTCACACTTATTCATACAATTTGCATGTTTCACGTTTTCCTTCCCGATTTTATACTATGATTGAAAACATGTTTCTTTGGTCTTAATTTAACTAATTTTAAGCCTCTCTCATTATCATTCGATGCCTTGATATGTATGTTAAGTGTTTTCAGAGATTACAGGGCAGGAATGGCTTAGAGAATGGAAAGGAAGCATGCAAAAGTGGAAGGAATACAAGAAATCAAGGAGATAACCAGCGAGCAGCGACGCGCACGCATGGCTCACGCATGCGCGCGACATGGAGAAAATTGCAGTGACGCGTGCGCATGCCTGACGCGTACGCGTGGATTGGAGTTATGCAATATGACGCGAGCGCGTGTTTGACGCAAACGCGTGACTGACGCGTACGCGTGCCATGCGCAATCTGTAGAATTAACAGAAATCGCTGGGGGCAATTTCTGGGCTGTTTCTGGCCCAGTTTTCGGCCCAAAAAAGACATATTATAGGCTATAAAGTGGGGGAATGCATCCATTCATTGAGACAACATTCATTATTCACAATTTTAGGTTTTAGATCTAGTTTTTTTAGAAAGAGAGGCTCTCTCCTCTCTCTTAGGATTTAGGATTTAGGATTTCTCTTAGGTTAGGTTTACTTCTTCTTCATTCCAGGTTCAATGTTCCTTTACTTTAATTTCTCTTCTACTTTTATTTATTCTATTATTTTAGTTTTTTAATATTGGTTTATGAACTCCATGTTAGGATTGATTTTCTTATTTAATACACTTTGAGGTATTTCAGATTTAAGATTGCTTTCTTCAAATTCATGTTATTGATGCTTCCAATTTAATTTAGATTTTTCCCCCTTTGCTTTGGTTGAGTAATTGGTGACACTTGAGTTATCAAACTCAGCTTTTGATTGAAAATTGGAATTTGCTGATTGATTTGGATCCCTCTAAAGCTAGTCTTTCCATAGGAGTTGACTAGGACTTGAGGAATCAAATTGATTAGTCCACTTGACTTTCCTTTATTTAGTAAGGGTTAACTAGTGGGAGCAATAAACAATTCTCATCACACCTGATAAGGATAACTAGGATCGGATTTCCAGTTCTTATACCTTGCAAGGGTGTTCATGATAATAAATTTACTTTATTGCTAATTTATTTCCTTGTTCCCTATTTCAAAAACCCAAAAAGATACTTTTCCATAACCAATAATAAATCATACTTCCCTGCAATTCCTTGAGAGACGACCCAAGGTTTGAATACTTCGGTTATTTATTTTTATTAGGTTTGCTTTAGTGACAACCAAATTTTTTTGTACGAAAGAATTTTTGTTGGTTTAGAAGTTATACTTTCAACAAGAGCTTATTTGTAAAATTCTAGACCACGCAAGAATCCGTTCGTCAAAATGGCACCGTTGCTGGGGAATTACAAACGTGTGCCTTATTATTGGTTATTGTAAATATTTGCTTTTTATTAATTTTTGTTTTTATTTTTTCACTACTATAAACTCTCACAACTTTGGCTATGAGTCTGGTTACAATTATGTTGCAGGGAGAGGAGATTACAATAAGAACATGCATCAAGGATGGGACAACCAAAGATGGGAGGAGCCACAAGGATTTGATCAACCCTCTTGGCAACAACTTCCACCAACATACTATGACCAAGAGCCCTTCCAAGAGGCATACCAAGATGATGGCTATGGTGAGCACTCTTTTGATTATCAACAACCACCACCATATGCCTATGAACCCTCTCCTCAGCATAGCTTTGAACCACCACACTCACAAGTCCCTTTCCACCATTCACCTCCATATGACCCTGACCCTTATCCACCTTATGAATCATACTTAGAACCATCCCCATTCCAGCACAATTACTCCCAAGAACCACCACCTCAATATACACCATCTCCTTATCCTTATCAAGATGAACCAACTTCCTACCATGAACCCTTTCTCTCAACTAATGAACCGTCCTATCCACCCCAACCTCCATTGGATACCAACACTCTTAGAGTTATGCACCAAAGACAAACATCCATAGAGAACACACTTACCTCTCTCACTAGTCTCACATCTACTCTCCAAGCTCTTATATCCCGCATAGACCAATCCTCTACCCTCAACACTCAACCCTCAAGCTCTGGTGCACTTCCTTTTCAACCACATAATGATCTCTCCATCTCATCACCACCTTCAATGGAAGAGCATCCACATCCATCAATCCAAAAGCAACACGATCCCAAGTATGCCACTGACCCGGAATAAGAGAGAAGGGATCGCCTTAGGGATGCAATGGATCGGTTACACGCAGCCTTATTTCCAGAGACACACTTTCTTGTCTTTGAAGGGTCAAACACAAATTCATCTTCATTTACTTTTTGCTCTTGTGCTTGTTTTGCTAGTGATTCAGTAATTGATGATTGCCTTGAGTTCGCCATCTCTATTCTCTTAGAATATCAGTCCACATGGTTCCTCAATGACTTGTTATCATTCTTCGAATTTGTATTAAGCACACTGTTGCAAAATTTGCATTTTGCATTTCATTCACCTTCTACTTTTAATCGATCAAAATACTCCCAATAAGTACTCTTAACATTAGCTTTATTGTCATCTTCAACAGGAGTTGATCCTTCTGGATTTGAGGCATTATTATCTGTTGCTTGGGGAGTTTCTGAGGTTTGATTAGCATTACTTTAAACTTCAATTTCATTATCGATAGGAGCAATATTTTTACTTTGTGTGCCTTCTCTAGCATTACTAGCCATAAAATTATCTTAACGAACCTACACTGAAAACACAAAGCATATAAACTATTTAAGTTAAGCATGATGATTAGTAAACACAAAGTTCATACAAATGATAAATCATATCATAAATGCACAAAGATCAGAATGCACAATTACAAAACCAAAATAAAATCAAAATTCAAAATGCATAAAAATGAGAATTCAAAGCATAAATGCACAAAAATCAGAATACACAATTGCAAAATCACAATAAAATCAAAATTCAGAATACATAAAAATGATAAATCAAAGCATAAATACACAAATCAGAATACACAATTGCAAAATCAGAAAGACGGTATAACAATTAGCCATTAACAATTAACAACACAAAATTAACAATCAACAACACAAAATCAGATTATCAACTATCAACAACAACATCAATAATATTAATTAGTCTAGTTTAACTATTTTAATGCAAAAGATAAATTATAAAAATTAACTTAAAAAAACCGAAAAAGCACGGCAGCAGTAAGTAGTGTGCAAGGAGTGCTTACCAGTTACCAGAGAGGCGACGAGGGAGGAAGGAGGGACGACAATGTGAGTAGAGACCAGAGACCGCAGACCGGGGAGGCGAGCCAATGAGGATAGTGACCGCGAAAACAATGATGGAGAGGAGAGAAGTGGGAGCGAGGTCGACGTGAGCTCAATGAGGGACAACGGCGAGGTGACCAAGGTGAATGAGGAGGGTTGGTGAACGACGGTGGCTGTGACGACACCAACTGGCTACCACAACAGGACGAGCTGGGACGGCGACTGACTGGAGCAGCTGAGCAGAGGATGTGGTCCTTGGAGAAGAGTTGAAGAGGTGAGTTTGGTTGAGAGTTGGGAACTGAAGTAAGTGGCGGTGAGGATCTAAGCCCTAATTCCTAGGGTTGGTGAGCGACGGCAGCTGTGACAATACCGACTGACTACAACGACGGGACGAGCTGTGACGGCGACTGACTAGTGGTCTAGTGCAGCTGAGTAGAGGCTGTGGTCCTTGGGGAAGAGCTGAAGAGTTAAGAGGTGAGTTTGGGTTCAGGGTTGGGAACTGAAATGAGTGGTAATGAGGATCTGAACCTAATTCCTAAAATTATATATATAAATATATACTCTGTGGCGGGTTTATCCTGAACCCGACCCCACCCTGCCCCGCACAACCACTCGCCCGATTTGAACCTTTCCTGCCCTGGGTCAGGTTTAAACCCACCTTGACTGTGTATGGGCGTATCGGGTACCCGCGGGTTCGGGTACTATTGCCACCCCTAATATAGAGACACTTTGTGAGGACTGTCATTGCCACCTCACCCTTGGTAGTAGCTGATGCGTGAGCATCTTGTCTATCTTTTCCTAGTGAATTTGCATCTAATTTGTTGAGTTTAATTAAGAATTAATTATATTTTAGCCACTATGGATGCAATTTTGAGTTTTGTGCAATTTTATTTATTTTAGGTAGCATTTAGCTAGATTTGATGGAGTTTCTGCAGCACAAGAATCAAAGGAGATGGCTGCGAGGAGCAATCGCACGCGTGCCTGATGAGCGGATAATTTATACGCTTTTTGGCATTGTTTTTAGGTAGTTTTTAGTAAGTTCAAGCTACTTTTAGGGATGTTTTCCTTAGTTTTTATGTTAAATTCACATTTCTGGACTTTACTATGAGTTTGTGTGTTTTTCTATGATTTCAGGTAATTTCTGACTGAAATTGAGGGATTTGAGCAAAACTCTGAAAAAGGCTGACAAAAGGACTGCTGATGCTGTTGGATTCTGACCTCCCTGCACTCGAAATGGATTTTCTGGAGCTAAAGAACTCCAATTGGTGCGCTCTCAACGGCGTTGGAAAGTAGACATCCAGGGCTTTCCAGCAATATATAATAGTCCATACTTTATTCGAAGAATGACGACGTAACTTGGCGTTGAACGCCAAGTACATGCTGCTGTCTGGAGTTAAACGCCAGAAAAACGTCATGATCCGGAGTTGAACGCCCAAAACACGTCATAACTCGGAGTTCAACTCCAAGAGAAGCCTCAGCTCGTGGATTGATCAAGCTCAGCCCAAACATACACCAAGTGGGCCCCGGAAGTGGATTTATGCATCAATTACTTACTCATGTAAACCCTAGGAGCTAGTTTATTATAAATAGGATGATTTATCAATGTATTAGACATCTTTGGTCTCAGTTTTGTTTTATTCTTCATCTTAAGAGGCTATTGATCACGTTTAGGGGGCTGGCCATTCGGCCATGCCTGAACCTCTTTCACTTATGTATTTTCAACGGTGGAGTTTCTGCACACCATAGATTAAGGGTGTGGAGCTCTGCTGTACCTCAAGTATTAATGAAGTTCTATTTTCTTTTATTCAAATCTCTCTTATTCTTATTCCAAGATATTCATTCGCACCCAAGAACATGATGAAGGTGATGAGTTAGATAACCCTCATCATCATTCTCACTTATGAACGCGCGTGATTGACAACCACTTCCGTTCTACATGCAACAGAGCTTTAATGTGTATCTCTTAGATTCCCCAACAGAATCTTCGTGGTATAAGCTAGATAGATGGCGGCATTTATGAGGATCCGGAAAGTCCAACCTTGTCTGTGGTGTTCCGAGTAGGATCCTGGGAATCCGGAAAGTCTAACCTTGTCTGTGGTATTCCGAGTAGGATTCCGGTAATGAATGACTGTGACGTGCTTCAAACTTGCAAGTGCTGGGCGTTAGTGACAGACGCAAAAGAATCAAGGGATTCTATTCCAGTAGGCGCGGGAACCAACCAGTGATTAGCCGTACTGTGACAGAGTGCGTGAGCATTAGTTTTCACTGCGAGGATGGGATGTAGCCATCAACCATGGGTGATGCCTCCAGACGATTAGCCGTGCGACTGACAACCGCATAGGATCATTTTCCCGAGAGGATTGAAAGTAGCCACCGCTGATGGTGAACCCCTAAACAAAGCTTGCCATGGAAAGGAGTAAGAAGGATTGAGTAGAAGCAGTAGAAGAGCAGGCGTCCGTGAGCCATACAGCATCTCCATGCACTTATCTGAAATTCTCACCAATGAATCTGCATAAGTCTTCTATCCCTTTTATTATTCCTTTTTATTTATTATTTATTCCAATAATCACAATTACCCTTTAATCTGCCTAACTGAGATTTGCAAGGTGACCATAGCTTGCTTCATACCAACAATCTCTGTGGATTCGACCCTTACTCACGTAAGGTTTATTACTTGGACTACCCAGTACACTTGCTGGTTAGTTGAACGGAGTTGTGAATTCAACCAGTGCCATAATAATGATTTCATACAAAGACAAACAACTTGAAAAGAATAGTGATCACAATTTCGACAACCAAGTTTTTGGCGCCGTTGCCGGGGATTGTTCGAGTATGGACAACTGACGGTTCATCTTGTTGCTCAGATTAGGTAATTTTCTTTTCAAAAATCTTTTTCAAAATTTTTCTTTTTTTTTTTCGTTTTTCTAAACTTTGTTTTCGAAAAAAATTAATAAAAATACAAAAAAATCATAAAATCATAAAATTCAAAAATATTTTGTGTTTCTTATTTGAGTCTTGAGTCAATTTTTAAGTTTGGTGTCAATTGCATGCTTTAAAAATTTTTCTTGCATTTTTCGAAAATCCCATGCATTCATAGTGTTCTTCATGATCTTCAAGTTGTTCTTGACAAGTCTTCTTGTTTGATCTTGATGATTTCTTGTTATGTGTCTTTTCTTGTTTTTCATGTGCATTTTTGCATTCATATTTTCCATGCATTAAAGATTTCTAAGTTTGGTGTCTTGCATATTTCCTTTGCATAAAAAATTTTTCAAAATTATGTTCTTGATGTTCATCATGATCTTCAAAGTGTTCTTGGTGTTCATCTTGACATTCATAGCATTCTTGCATGCATTCATTATTTTGATCTAAAAATTTCATGCATTAAGTATTTTTGTTGTTTTTCTCTCTCATAATTAAAAAATTCAAAAAATAAAAAAATATCTTTTCCTTAGTTCCCTCCAAAAATTTCGAAATTTTGGGATTGACTTGGTCAAAAATTTTCAAAATTAGTTGTTTCTTACTAGTCAAGTCAAAATTTCATTTTTAAAAATCTTATCTTTTCAAAATCTTTTTCAAAAATCATATCTTTTTCAAATTTCTTCTATTTTCAAAAATTTCAAAAATCTTTTTCAAATTATTTTCAAAATCTTTTTCTTATCTTTATATGTAATTTTCGAAAATTAACTAACAATTAATGTGATTGGTTCAAAAATTTGAAGTTTGTTACTTTCTTGTTAAGAAAGGTTCAATCTTTAAGTTCTAGAATCTTATCTTGTAGTTTCTTGTTAGTGAAGTAATTAATTTCAAAATTTTTGAATTAAATCTTTTTATCTTTTATTTGATCTTTTTAAAAAATTTTATCTTTTTCAAAATTTGATTTCAAAAATATCTTATCTAACTTACTATCTTCTTATCTTTTTCAAATTTTGATTTCAAATCTTTTTCAATCAACTAACTAACTTCTTGTTTGTTTTTTATCTTTTTCAAAACCACCTAACTACTTCTCCCTCTTCTATTTTCGAAAATATCTCTCTCTTTTTCAAAAATTCTTTTTAATTAATTAATTGTTTCATGTTTAAATTTTAATTATAATTTATTTCTAATTTTCGAAAATCACTAACCCCTTTTCAAAAATTATTTTCGAAATTTCCCTTCTCTTTTCTTCTTCTTTTTAATTATTTAATTACTAACACTTCTCTTCACCTCTCTTCATCTAAAATCCAAACCTCCTTCTTCTTTCTTATACCCCTTTCTTTTTCTACTAACATAAAGGAATCTCTATACTGTGACATAGAGGATTCCTCTTTTCTTTTCTTGTTTTCTTCTCTTTCATATGAGCAGGAACAGGGATAAAGGCACTCTTGTTGAAATTGATCCAGAACCTGAAAGGACTCTGAAGAGAAAATTAAAAGAAGCTAAATTACAACAATCCAGAAGAAACCTTCTAGAAATTTTCGAACAAGAGAAAGAGATGGCAGACGGAAATAATAATAATAATACAAGGAGAATGCTTGGTGACTTCACAAAGCCAACGTCCAAGTTTGATGGAAGAAGCATCTCCATTCCTGCCATTGGAGCCAATAACTTTGAGCTTAAGCCTCAACTAGTTGCTTTAATGCAACAAAACTGCAAGTTCTATGGACTTCCATCTGAAGATCCTTATCAGTTTTTAACTGAGTTCTTGCAGATCTGTGAGACTGTAAAGACAAATGGAGTTGATCCTGAAGTCTACAGACTCATGTTTTTCCCTTTTGCTGTAAGAGACAGAGCTAGAGTATGGTTGGATTCACAACCCAAGGACAGCCTGGACTCATGGGATAAGCTGGTTACTGCCTTCTTGGATAAATTCTTTCCTCCTCAAAAGCTGAGCAAGCTGAGAGTGGATGTTCAAACCTTCAAACAAAAAGATGGTGAATCCCTCTATGAAGCTTGGGAAAGATACAAGCAGCTGACCAAAAGGTGTCCATCTGACATGTTTTCAGAATGGACCATATTAGATATATTCTATTATGGTCTCTCTGAATTTTCAAAAATGTCATTGGACCACTCTGCAGGTGGATCTATTCACCTGAAGAAAACGCCTGAAGAGGCTCAAGAACTCATTGACATGGTTGCAAATAACCAGTTCATGTACACTTCTGAGAGGAATTCCGTGAACAATGGGGTACCTCAGAAGAAAGGAGTTCTTGAAATTGATGCTCTGAATGCCATATTGACTCAGAACAAAGTGTTGACTCAACAGGTCAACATGATCTCTCAAAATCTGAATGGATTGCAATATGCATCCAACAGTACTAGAGAGGCAGCTTCTGAAGAAGCTTATGATCCTGAGAACCCTGCTATGGCAGAGGTTAATTACATGGGTGAACTTTATGGAAACACCTATAACTCATCATGAAGAAATCATCCAAATTTCTCCTGGAAGGATCAACAAAAACCTCAACAAGGTTTTAACAATGGTGGACGTACTAGGCCGAACAATAGCAAGCCATATCCATCATCTTCTCAGCAACAGACAGAGAATTCTGAACAAAACAATTCTAATTTAGCCAATATAGTCTCTGATCTGTCAAAAGCCACTTTCAGTTTCATGAATGAAACAAGATCCTCCATTAGAAATCTGGAGGCACAAGTGGGCCAGCTGAGTAAGAAAGTCATTGAAACTCCTCCTAGTATTCTCCCAAGTAATACAGAAGAAAATCCAAAAGGAGAATGCAAGGCCATTGACATAGTCAATATGGCCGAATGCACAAAGGAGGAGGAGGACGAAAATCCTAGTGAGGAAGACCCCCTGGGACGTTCCTCAAGCAAGAAGAAGTTTCCTATTAAGGATCCTGAGGAATCTGAGGCTCATCTAGAGACCATAGAGATTCCATTTAATCTCCTTCTACCATTCATGAGCTCTGAAGAATATTCATCCTCTGAAGAGAATGAAGATGTGACTGGAGAGCAAGTTGCTCAATACTTAGGAGCTATCATGAAACTGAATGCCAAGCTGTTTGGTAATGAGACTTGGGAAAGTGAACCTCCCTTGCTCATTAGTGAGCTAGATACTTGGATTCAGAGAACTCTACCTCAAAAGAAACAAGATCCTGGAAAATTCTTAATACCTTGCACCATTGGCACCATGAGCTTTGAAAAAGCTCTATGTGACCTGGGGTCAGGGATAAATCTTATGCCACTCTCTGTAATGGAGAAGCTGGGAATCATTGAGGTACAACCTGCCTTGTTCTCATTACAATTGGCAGACAAGTCCATGAGACAAGCTTATGGAATAGTAGAGGACGTGCTAGTAAAGGTTGAAGGCCTTTACATCCCTACTGATTTCATAATCCTAGACACTAGGAAGGAAGATGATGAATGCATCATCCTAGGAAGACCTTTCCTAGCCACAGCAGGAGCTGTGATAGATGTCAACAGAGGTGAGTTAGTCCTTCAATTGAATGGGGACTACCTTGTGTTTAAGGCACATGGCCATCCCTCTGTGACAAAAGAGAGTAAGCATGAAGAGCTTCTCTCAGTTCAGAGTCAAGAAGAGCCCACACAGTCAAACTCTAAGTTTGGTGTTGTGAGGCCACAACCAAACTCTAAGTTTGGTGTTCAAACCCCATATCCAAACTCTAAGTTTGGTGTTGGGACCACACTAACATTGACCTGATCACCTTGTGGCTCCATGAGAGCCACTGTCAAGCTATTGACATTAAAGAAGCGCTTGTTGGGAGGCAACCCAATTTTATTTATCTAATTTTATTTTATTTTGTTTCTTTGTTATTTTTGTGTTTAATTAGGTACATGATCATGAGGAGTCACAAAAAAAATCAAAAAAATTAAAAACAGAGTCAAAAACAGAAGAAAAAAATTTTTCACCCTGGAGGACGCACGGGCTGGCGTTCAACGCCCAGAAGGTGCATCTGGCCGGCGTTCAACGCCAGAACAGAGCACCATTCTGGCGCTGAACGCCAGAAACAAGCAACAACCTGGCGTTAAACGCCAGGAATGTGGACAGAGAGGACAAACTGGCGCTGAACGCCAGGAACAAGCATGAAACTGGCGTTCAACGCCAGAAACATGCATTACATGGGCGTTGAACGCCCAGAACATGCACCAATGGGCGTTTGAACGCCAGAATGATGCATGTAGGCATTTTACATGCCTATAGGGTGAAGGAATGGTATTTCTTTTACACCTCAGGATCTGTGGACCCCACAGGATCACCTCAGGATCTGTGAACCTCACAGGATCCCCACCTACCTCGCCATCTCTCTCTCCATTCATGGTCATCCCTTCTGTTTTTCATTCACCACTCACTCTTTCCCATAAACCCCACTCACCTTCACAATTCAACTTCTCCTCCCCACCCAATCCCACCCATATAGCCGAATCCATCTCCCCTCACTCTCCTCCATTTTCTTCTTCTTCTTCTTCTTCTCTTCTTTCTTCTCTTGCTCGAGGGCGAGCAATATTTTAAGTTTGGTGTGGTAAAAGCATAGCTTTTTTGCTTTTCCATTACCATTAATGGCACCTAAAGCCAGAGAAACCTCAAAAGGAAGACAAAAAGCTTCCACCTCTGAGTCATGGGAGATGGAAAGACAAAAATATAAGCCGTCATAGCTCAGTGGTAGAACATGTGGCTGCAAATCAAGAGATCCCTGAGATACCTCAGGGAATAAGTTGTCCTCCACACAAATATTGGAAGCAACTAAGGGGAGGAACACCAAAATTACTAGGAGTCATTCAACAGAAGCAAGGAAGAGACATAGAGGAGCTCAATGAGCACCATTGGTTCTTCAAGAAGGCGCCACCCTCACTCAGGTGGATTCATTCCTTGTTCTTTATTTCTTTCTGTTTTCGGTTTTTAATTATTGTGTTTATCTATGTTTTGTGTCTTTATTTCATGATCATTAGTATGTAACCATGCCTTAAAGCTATGAATAAAATCCATGAATCCTTCACCTCTCTTAAAAGAAAAATGTTTTAATTCAAAAGAACAAGAAGTACATAAATTTCGAATTTATTATTGAATTTAATTTAATTATATTGATGTGGTGACAATACTTTTTGTTTTCTGAATGAATGATTGAACAGTGCATATGTCTTTTGATATTGTTGTTTATGAGTGTTAAATTGTTGGTTCTTGAAAGAATGATGAACAAAGAGAATGTTATTGATGATCTGAAAAATCATGTAATTGATTCTTGAAGCAAGAAAAAGCAGTGAAGCTAAAAAGAGTATATAGAAAAAGAAGGAGCAATAGAAAAAGCCAATAGCCTTAAAACCAAAAGGCAAGGGTAAAAAGGATCCAAGGCTTTGAGCATCAATGGATAGGAGGGCCCAAGGAAATAAAATCCAGGCCTAAGCGGCTAAATCAAGCTGTCCCTAACCATGTGCTTGTGTCATGAAGGTCCAAGTGAAAAGCTTGAGACTGAATGGTTAAAGTCGTGATCCAAGGCAAAAGAGTGTGCTTAAGAGCTCTGGACACCACTAACTGGGGACTTTAGCAAAGCTAAGTCACAATCTGAAAAGGTTCACCCAGTTATGTGTCTGTGGCATTTATGTATCCGGTGGTAATATTGGAAAACAAAGTGCTTAGGGCCACGGCCAAGACTCATAAGTAGCTGTGTTCAAGAATCAACATGCTTAACTAGGAAAGTCAATAACACTATCCGAAATTCTAAGTTCCTAGAGAAGCCAATCATTCTAAACTTCAAAGGAAAAAGTGAGATGCCAAAACTGTTCAGAAGCAAAAAGCTACAAGTCCCGCTCATCTAATTATAATTAATATTCATTGATATTCTGGAATTTATAGTATATTCTCTTCTTTTTATCCTATTTGATTTTCAGTTGCTTGGGGACAAGCAACAATTTAAGTTTGGTGTTGTGATGAGCGGATAATTTATACGCTTTTTGGCATTGTTTTTAGGTAGTTTTTAGTAAGTTCAAGCTACTTTTAGGGATGTTTTCCTTAGTTTTTATGTTAAATTCACATTTCTGGACTTTACTATGAGTTTGTGTGTTTTTCTATGATTTCAGGTAATTTCTGACCTCCCTGCACTCGAAATGGATTTTCTGGAGCTATAAAACTCCAATTGGCGCGCTCTCAACGGCGTTGGAAAGTAGACATCCAGGGCTTTCCAGCAATATATAATAGTCCATACTTTATTCGAAGAATGACGACGTAACTTGGCGTTGAACGCCAAGTACATGCTGCTGTCTGGAGTTAAACGCCAGAAAAACGTCATGATCCGGAGTTGAACGCCCAAAACACGTCATAACTCGGAGTTCAACTCCAAGAGAAGCCTCAGCTCGTGGATTGATCAAGCTCAGCCCAAACATACACCAAGTGGGCCCCGAAAGTGGATTTATGCATCAATTACTTACTCATGTAAACCCTAGGAGCTAGTTTATTATAAATAGGATGATTATCAATGTAGTAGACATCTTTGGTCTCAGTTTTGTTTATTCTTCATCTTAAGAGGCTATTGATCACGTTTAGGGGGCTGGCCATTCGGCCATGCCTGAACCTCTTTCACTTATGTATTTTCAACGGTGGAGTTTCTGCACACCATAGATTAAGGGTGTGGAGCTCTGCTGTACCTCAAGTATTAATGAAGTTCTATTTCTTTTATTCAAATCTCTCTTATTCTTATTCCAAGATATTCATTCGCACCCAAGAACATGATGAAGGTGATGAGTTAGATAACCTCATCATCATTCTCACTATGAACGCGCGTGATTGACAACCACTTCCGTTCTACATGCAACAGAGCTTGAATGTGTATCTCTTAGATTCCCCAACAGAATCTTCGTGGTATAATCTAGATAGATGGCGGCATTTATGAGGATCCGGAAAGTCCAACCTTGTCTGTGGTGTTCCGAGTAGGATCCTGGGAATCCGGAAAGTCTAACCTTGTCTGTGGTATTCCGAGTAGGATTCCGGTAATGAATGACTGTGACGTGCTTCAAACTTGCAAGTGCTGGGCGTTAGGACAGACGCAAAAGAATCAAGGGATTCTATTCCAGTAGGCGCGGGAACCAACCAGTGATTAGCCGTACTGTGACAGAGTGCGTGAGCATTAGTTTTCACTGCGAGGATGGGATGTAGCCATCAACCATGGGTGATGCCTCCAGACGATTAGCCGTGCGACTGACAACCACATAGGATCATTTTCCCGAGAGGATTGAAAGTAGCCACTGCTGATGTGAACCCCTAAACAAAGCTGCCATGGAAAGAAGTAAGAAGGATTGAGTAGAAGCAGTAGAAAAGCAGCGGTCGTGAGCCACAGCATCTCCATGCACTTATCTGAAATTCTCACCAATGAATCTGCATAAGTCTTCTATCCCTTTTATTATTCCTTTTTATTTATTATTTATTCCAATAATCACAATTACCCTTTAATCTGCCTAACTGAGATTTGCAAGGTGACCATAACTTGCTTCATACCAACAATCTCTGTGGATTCGACCCTTACTCACGTAAGGTTTATTACTTGGATGACCCAGTACACTTGCTGGTTAGTTGAACGGAGTTGTGAATTCAACCAGTGCCATAATAATGATTTCATACAAAGACAAACAACTTGAAAAGAATAGTGATCACAATTTCGACAACCAGTGCCTGACGCGTGCGCGTGATCTGGAAGTATCCATGGCGACGTGTACGCGTGATTTGAAGATTTGCTCAGCGACGCGTCCGCATGACTTGCGAAGAAGACCGTCGACACGTACGCGTGACATTCGCCACGTATAGAAAAAGCAAAAAAATGCTGGGGGCGAATTCTGGGCTGTTTTATCCCAGTTTCCAGCCCAGAAAACACAGATTAGAAGCTGCAGAATGGACAAATCAAGTGGTCCCCACCCATCAACTGAAGATCTGTTAATTAATTCGAATTTAAATTCAAATCTTATCTTTTAGGAAAAGATATTATTTTTAATTTTAGATAATTAGAATTTATTAGAATTAGTTATAAAAAGAGATCTTATGCCATCAGATTGAGAACACAGTACATTTTTACCAGAATCCTTATTTTTCTTCTCTGAACCATGAGCAACTAATCCTTCATTGTTAAGGTTAGGAGCTCTGTCTATTTGTATGGATTGATTCGTTTGATATTTTTAATTTAATCCATGTTTTGATTTATATTTCAATAATTGTTTTTGTTCTTTATTTTATGAATATTGGGTGGAACGGAAGTATGACCCATGTTCTAATTGAGTTCCTAAAAAACTTGGAAAAGCTCTTTACTTGAACAACAGCTTGAAAACATATTATACTGAATTTTTAATTGTTTGTATTTAACAGGATACGTGACATATAATCCCCTTACTTTTGGATAATTAGGATTCTTTTGGCATATAAACTAGAAATTGATCATCACCCTCTAATTGGAATTAATTGACCAAGGAATTGGTAGTTAATGAATTTTAGAGGAGACCAGAAAGGTCTAAGGAATTAGGGTCTAGTCACATATAGTTTGCCATGAAATTAAATCTTGCATGATTAAATTAGTTAGTAATAAAAGTTAATCCGGAAAATAGATAATTCTAAAACCTTAACTGTTTTTTCAATAGTTTATTCCCAACTTATTTATCTGTCTGTCTTTAATATTCCAAATTTACTGTTTAATGCTCTTTGAACTTCCAACACTATTTTCTGTTTGTCTAACTAATCCTATCAAACACTATTGTTGCTTAATCCATCAATCCTTGTGGGATCGACCCTTACTCACATAAGGTATTACTTGGTACGACCCGGTGCACTTGCCGGTAAGTTTGTGGGTTGTAAAATACCGCACCAAGTTTTGGGCGCCGGTGCCGGGGATTGAGAGTAATTAACAACTATTAGTTGTTTGATTGCTTAGATTAGGCATTTTAATTTTCATTTTAATTAAATTTTGCTTTTAAATTTTTGAAAAAAAATTCTTTTTCTTTATGTTTATATTTTTTTTCTTTTCCGTTACACTTTTTTTTCTTTCGTTCCCCTCTCCCCTGTTACGTTTCCCTTATTTTTTTTCCTTTTATTATTTAAAAAAAATAATAAAAAATTTAATAAATAAATAGCACTAATATTTTTCTTAATTTCTGAAATTAAGTTTGGTGTTACCTATTTATTATTTTTATTTATTTATTTATTTATTTTATTCAATATTTTTATCTCTTTACACAGGTTACCTCACTGGGAATTCTCCGCACTCTGACGTAGAAATTCCCATTCTTTCTTGTTTTCTGTTTGTTTATGCGCAGGAACAGAGACAAAGCACATCTCTTAGACTTTGATCTTGAACCTAAAAGGACTTTCAGGCGGCGTTTACAACAAGCAAGACTGTACTAGGCTGCATAATCCACTATGGATCCGAATAATACTAATAATACCAATGCGGCAAACCCAAATGGGAATAAGCAACAAAAGAGAGTGCTTGGCTCTTACTCTTCTCCTACTGCAGATCTTTATGGAAAAAGCATCGTGGTGCCTCCTATTGCTACGAACAACTTTGAGTTGAAGCCTCAACTGGTTACGCTGGTGC